>NC_142930.1:17434701-17444701 GCF_046866305.1 Octopus bimaculoides | reverse complement strand
GCGGCCGAGAACATTGTCGATATGCCATACTCGAGAAAACCCTTCAAGCCAAGTGAAATTGTAGTTACGTAACAGGCACCCGTGCCGGTAGCACGTAAAAAGCACCTTTCGAGCGTTGGCCTTCACAAAGGCAGTGACAAATGACCGAGACCTCTTGCAATATGCCGTTCTTGAGTAGAAGAACATTCAACCATAGAAACCATGTCAAATTAAACTGGAGTCTGGTGCAGCTCCTCAGCTTACCATTCCTAGTCAAACCGTCCAGCACATGACAGCCTGGACAACGGGCGATAAATGATGATGATGATGATGATGATGATGATGATGATGATGATGATGATGATGATGATGATGATATATGTATGCATTCACCTTCTTGGCTTCGCTTCGCGAACAAAGAGTAAGAAGAGACTGGTCCACATTGTCTGCAGACGCGCTTGTTAACAAGGTCAATATCCGGACAGAAAGGCACGGCTGCAGTGGCTACAGTTGAAGGTCTGGTCAGGATTTGATAACGTGGTGTTGTGGTTCTTCCTCCTGCACCTGTTTTTCCTTTGTTCGTCTTTGAGCGTTGCTCTGCGAGTGTCATCGAAGGAGGAAACAATATGGTTTTATATATATATATATATATATATATATATATATATATATATATATATATATATATATATATATATATATATATATTGCCGGTTTTCGTTCTCTCTCCCTGGTCTGCATCATTCATTTATCATTGTTCTGCTTTGTTTTTCATCGTGACTATGATAAAAATATTATTAGTTCTTCAAGGTCGTTCAATTTTTCTCAATGGACTGATCGAGGAAAAAAGATGAACGAACGAACCTATAATGACTCACCGGAAACACCTGCAAGTCGAGTTCACTACAAGTAGTATGTAATGACCAATATTTATATCTTGTCTCGTACGTACACTTATATTACGATATTCATTTGTAAAATGGTCAACATAATGCTGTGCTTTTTTCTGATTTGTAATCTTACCTCGGTCGCATCAATATTTTTGCTGTATCTCATTTCTATTCCCGTTAAGGTAACCTATATTTTTATTTGTTGTTGTCTTTTTATTCCTATGTTTCCCGTTTGTTCTAGGAACAGACCCTGCATGTGGAGGCTGTATCAGAAAAACATTCTCAGGTGGTCGTTACTGGTCTCATTAATATCTCTTGTATTTGGCTTTTTCATGGGCTACATGTTTTGCCAGTTAGTTTTTCTCAGTTCTTTTGTACAAGGTATACTTAATAAGGATTTCTCACCCCTTGAGGTCTGGCGGTAACATTTAAGATTAGGTCTTTATAGATAATATCTATGTTTAAATATTTCTCTTAGGCATTGCAAGACTAATAACCTGGTGTAGAACTCAATGTACACTTGCTTCAGAACTAAGCGTTAGTCAAGTACAGAACGGCAATAAGAAGATGAGATGACAAAGAAATAAACGATTATCTCATGAACTTCATTAGCTGACAGTTGTTTCTGTTATAAGATGCAATTGACTCCTAGTTGAGTGCCCGAGTAACATCTTATAGCTTCATCAGAGCCTCGAACAATATCTACTATTAAAAAAGTGTCCACACAATTTATATCTTACGTTGACATTCAGATTGACGTATTTTATATTTTCTGTCAGTCAATTTCACAAAATGTCAAGACATGCTGCGAAATCTCAATAACAAACCAGTGCGTTGTTCTATCGCATTCCTTCAAACAATAGTTATCTTTCTAGATACAGAGTTGTCGCATATGACATACATGGATAAAACTGTATTAATGACTACAGTTCCATAGCTATAACTCTTATGTTACTTGTAGAATACTACAGAGCAGTTGGTCATTAGTTATATTATTGGATGGACGTTTGCACACGGAACCAAAAGTTTCTTATTTCTTTACTGCCCAGAAGGAGCTACACGCGGAGGGGACAAACAGGTACAGACAAAAGATTAAGTCGATTATATCGACCCCAGTGCGTGACCCGGTACTTATTTGATCTACCCCGAAAGGATGAAAGACAAAGTCGACCACGGCGGAATTTGAACTTAGAATGTAGCGGCAGATGAAATACCGCTAAGCATTTCGCCCGGTGTGCTAACGTTTCTGCCAGCTCGGAGCCAAAAGTTTCTGTTCCGGTTACACACAAGGAAACTCTACCGAGCCAGCGTGGCCGATCAGTCTTGTAAGAAGTAGTAACTATATCTCATTTAAATTACACAATTAGTCTTAAAAGGACCCTATTGGGTACTATTTCCAAAAAATATTAAACATGAAAACAATATCGAACCACGGCTGGAATCACATTCATTATATAGACGGGTTCACAGACTGGTTCCACATAGCACTTAGAATTCTTCTCTTCTTTGTTTCACGACTTGATCTATCTATCTATCTATCTATCTATCTATCTATCTATCTATCTATCTATCTATCTATCTATCTGTCTGTCTGTCTATCTGTCTGTCTGTCTGTTTGTCTGTTTGAGAATGTGTGTATATGTGTGTGTATGTGTGCATATGTGTATGTATGTGTGTATGTGGTAACGCATGGTTTAGCGGTAAAGGTGTTGCATTCATGATCGTATGATCGAGGGTTCGATCCTGGACCTAGCGATGCGTTGAGTTCTTGAGCAAAACACTTCACTTCACTTCACTTTGCTCCAGTCCACTCAGCTGACACAAATGAGTAATCCTACGATGAGCCGGCATCCTATCCAGCGGTGAGGGAATATATATGCCACAGAATCCGGGAAACCAGTCTTATGATTCTATGGCCAGGGAGGGACCTTCGATCGGGATTCTATGGTCGGGAGGGACCTTTTGTATGTATGTATGTATGTATGTATGTATGTATGTATGTATGTATGTATGTATGTATGTATACAGAAAGAAGAAGAAGAGAGAGAGAAAAGGCAAGGACAGAGAGGGCGATCGAAAGTCAGAAAGTGTATAAAAGTTAGTGTTTATTTCATGTATCAATAGCATCCTAACTGATAAAAAAGTTCAAATCAACCTGGAGTGCACTCTAGTCTGTATATCCCAAAGTCAAAGCTGGTCGGATAGACGTATGTCTAAAAAGTTTCCAGTCGTGACTATCATCCATGTTTTAGAAGGATATCTACTGCATGAACTGTACGCTTTCTATATTTTCGAAATCAGCTTGAGCGATTTAGCTGCTATTTCTAGACTGTAGAAGACCTCTCGAGCTGGTTCGTTTTATAATAACAGGTATTATTGTTCAGTAGGGCAACTTCCTATCATAACTCCCACGCAAATAGATATATACAATTAAGGAACTTGCACACAGATACATTAAACGCCTGCAACAGATGTTAATCCAATAACTTAAACAAGGCAGTGATTATATTTTCTTTTCCCTATATATGTGTGTATGTGTGAATAAGACACACACACATACGCGCGCACAATGGCCCATATGTAGTGGCAATTTCTAAAGTTTGGAAGCAACTAAATAAATGTATAGCGTCTAGTCAATTGCGTTCGGCGATGAGGTAATAGTGATACGCTATGGTTCATATATATATATATATATATATATATATATATATATATATATATATATATATATATATATATATATATATATAATATATATATATATATGTACACATATATATATATACATATATATATATATATACACATATATATATATATATAAATATATATATATATATACATACACACATATGTATACATATATATTTATATATACATACATATATATACATATATATACATATAGGTATATATATATATATATATATATATATATATATATATATATATATATATATATATATATGGGAGAATATACAAATAATAACAACAGACGAGGACAGGTGGTGTAAATAACAAAAGGATATATTAGTATATATATATATATATATATATATATATATATATATATATATATATATATATATATATATACATATATATATATATACATATATACACACACATGCATGTGCGCGCGCACACACACACACATACATGCATACATACGGAGAGACAGAAAAAGTGGAGAGAGAGAGAGAGAGAGAAAATGTGTGTGTGTGTGTGTATATATATATATATATATATATATACCGGAGTAAGTACATGAACGGGAACGTGAAACTCAGAGTAACGGTTTTTTTGTTATATTTCTGCTGCTTTTAAATAAAGTATATATATATACAAATTCATAGAACCCATTTCTGTGAAAGAAGATCCAAATCCAAATAAATATATACAGGGATATGCAGGAGGGATTGAGAGGATAGGAAGTGATAGAGTAGTAAACGGAGTGGGCGTGAGGAGAAATCGACAGACAGACTGACTGAGAGACAGAGTAAGAGAGACTGAGAAAGAAGAGATAGTGTGTGTATGTGTGTGTGAGTTTGAGAGAGAGAGAAGGGGGAGGAGAATGAGAGAGAATAAATGATATAACAGAAATCTTCTCCAATTTCTTGATTATTTCTTAGTTCAGTCGAAAAACCACAAAACTATTTTCATATCAGATTCCTTATGGTTCATTACAAAAACACACACACACACACACACACAAAATGATGCAAAAAATAAAAAGCAATGCAAAATCTAGACAAAGCAAAAGTGAAACGAAATAAAACGAAACGAAATACAAGTAAATATGTTATCGTTTGGTTAGACTTACTTAAAGAGCACAATTGGAACATTGGATGGCGAAAAGACGGCGGCGAGAGAGAGAAAAATAAAGAAAAGATGAAATATAACGGGCAGGTGGGAAACAGTTGGACGTTGTTTGGTGTTACCCAATAACATCAACAACAATAGCAATAATCCGTTTCTTTCCACACCAGAAACAACCCTTATTACCGCCCCGCTACCAACATTACTACCACCACCACTACTACTACTACCACCACGACCAGCAACCACGTCAATATAAACCATAGAATTTTATTACCTATTTATGGTGGTTATTTTTAAAGCTGGTTTTATCTGCACCATTTTCTTGTTTCTGTTGATGTTGTTGCCTTCATTTTTCTTTGCTGATGTACTTCTGTTGTTTGTTTTTTTCCTTATCGTTTATATTTCTTCTTTTTATTATTTTTACCTGTAGAGTGCTGAACAAAATGCCTTGTGATATTCAATTACCACCCTTTCTGTTGCGAGTTCAAATCCCTCTATGGTAGATTTTACCGCCAATCATCTCAGAGGAGTAGCTCTGTGCATATAGGCGCAGGAGTGGCTGTGTGGTAAGTAGCCTGCTTACCAACCACATGGTTTCGTGTTCAGTCCCACTGCGTGGCACCTTGGGCAACTGTCTTCTACTATAGCCTCGGGCCGTCCAGAGCCTTGTGAGTGGATTTGGTAGACGGAAACTCAAAGAATCCCGTCGTATATATGTATATGTATATATGTGTGTTTGTGTGTCTGTGTTTGTCTCCCCCCCCCCCCCTCCAACATCGCTTGATGTGCTGATGTGTTTACGTCCCCGTAACTTAGCGGTTCGGCAAAAGAGACCGATAGAATAAGTACTAGGCTTACAACGAATAAGTCCTGGGGTCGATTTGCTCGACTAAAGGCGGTGCTCCAGCATGGCCACAGTCAAATAACTGAAACAAGTAAAAGAGAATCATTTATTAAATTAAATATAAACCTCTTCACATCAATAACTGTTGGGTCTGTGTTTCTGTTAGAATTCATTATTTTATCAGCAAGTCCAGCAGTATATAATATATCATCTCTATCTTTGTTCTTGAGTTTAAATCACACCAAAGTTAAAGTTGTTTGTATTCCTCTGGAGTCGACGTAACACGTTTCATGTCGCCCACTGAATCGATTCTTGTGACTATACCCTAGCCCAGAAAATCTGATCTTCTTATGGTCAAAATAAATCAGTATTTTTCTGTTGTGAATGACAACTGAAAAAAAAAATCATCAATTAAATAAGCATTTACGGCGGCGAGCTGGCAGAATCGTTAGCACGCCGGGAAAGATACTTAGCGGCATTTTGTCTATCTTTACGTTCTAGGTTCAGATTCCGCCGAGGTTAACTTTACTTTTCATCCTTTCGATGTTTATAAAATAGGACGAGTTGAACATTGGGGTTGATGTAATCGACTTATCCCCTCCCCTGAACTTTTTGGCCTTGTGCCAAATTTGAAATCATTTAAGTAGGCATTACCGTGTATATATTTTAAAGAATGTGTGGATTTATAATGGTTTCAAATTTCGATGCAAGGCCAGCAGTTTTAGAGGAGGCGGGTAAGTGGAATATATCAACCCCAGTACTCGACTGATACTTATTTTATCGAACCCCAAATTAAAAATAGGAAAGTCAACCTCGGCAGATGAGCACCCAGAACATAAAGAGCCAGAAGAGATGCCGCTTAGCACTTTGACCAACGCGCTAATGACTGTACCCGCTCGCCGCCTTTAAGAAGAACTACAATGAAAATAGCGATAAAAACCGATATTTTAATTTCTATTAAGAAATGGATGCTGCCTCACTTTGGTTGTATTCAGTGGTTGAAAATAGTTAAAGTATAATAGAAATATGAAGGTTTAAAAATTGACGGGAAGCGTTAAATTTTCCATCTATTTCGGTTACCCAGCGTTTTTCTGTATCCAATGTTTATTTTAATTCAAAATGTCTATACAGCAAGATTCTGTTTTGTTTTATATGCGGTTTATTTATCAAACTTCATGTCTCTCGATTATCGTGATCTTTCCTTATTCTTAGGTGACTCTTAATCTGCATTTGATTTCTATAAAGAAATAATCCTTTCTACTATAGACACAAGATCTGAAATTTTTGGGGGGAAGCTAGTTGATTACATCGACCCCAATGTTTTACTGGTACTTAATTTATTGACCTCGAAAGGATAAAAGGAAAAGTCGACCTCGGCGGAATTTGAACCCAGAACATAGCGACTGGAGAAATACCGCTAAACATTTCGTCCAGCGTGCTAACACTTCTGCCAGCTCGCCAACTTTTTTTCTATAAGGAAATAATATGACGCAAGGGTACGTTTGGCCTATACCAGACATTTTAAGAATGAAATTATGCTCCACAGTGGGGTATTTTGGTTGCCAGATGTGCCCATATTTTTAAGACTGAATCCTCAATAGAAAAAAGTACATTTAAGTATATTAATTAAATTATCAACATGGACAAAATAGTAAACAATTTTTTATGGGACCAGAGAGAGATGGGGAGAGAGAGAGAGAGAGAGAGAAAGAGAGAGAGAGAGAGAGAGAGGGAGGGAGAGAGAGAGAGAGAGAGAGAGAGAGAGAGAGAGAGAGAGAGAGAGAGAGAGAGAGAGAGAGAGAAAATTAAGTATTAGTTACTGCAGTACAAGGCTGATACTTACTGAAACGATATCGGAAGGATAATATGCAAAATTAACCTCGGTGGGGTTCGAGCCAAGAGCTAAAGAGATGTAACTAATTTTTGTAACACATGGTTTTCCCGGTGAATCTACCGATTCAGCTAGTCCTCTGCTGTAATCTTAATATATTATATTGCAAATGAGACTGGAATGACAGAAACGGAATTGTCTTCATTCTTTCAACACCTTCACCCACTTCCGACCCGAATAAATAAGTACTGGGCTCTATCCAATGTACTATACCCATTCCCTACAAATTTTGGCATTGCACCAATGTGAGAGACCGATAAATTGTCATAAAAGTTAAAGGCGACACGAATAGCTTCAAAACAAAAACGAGACATGTCAGATGTAATAAATTGTATATTTAAAATTTATTTTTTATTACCAATACACTCACACCTAGTTTTTGTTTCATCTGAAAACTTATTTATATTTATACATGAAAGAAAAAAGAAAAAAAGAACCACGAATTTCCTTTTTTTTTTTACTTTAGCAATTCGTAAATAATTTGTAGTGAAGGGGTAAGGTCGCTTGAATCAACGCCAGGGTTACATAATGCATACATACATATACATATCATCATCATCGTCGTCATCATCGTCATTATCATCGTCGTCGTTGAGGTCGTCGTTGTCGTCGTCATCATCATCATCATCATCATCATCCTCATCATCATCATCATCATCCTCATCATCATCATCATCATCGTCATCATCATCATCATCATTACCATCATCATCATCTTAATTATGTTGGAAGAATAAAGAGTTAATTTGAACATGGCATGATCTTTGTGTAAAATGTAGAGCGACAAATCTAAATATTACAAAGCATTCTATCCCTGCATTGTAAATAATCTACACACTTTTCCTCATCCTTGGCTATTATATCGTAAATTTCATGATTTTTCAAGACTCAATAGCAGCGTAGAGAGAAATTTCCTTTACTAGAAATTCTAACCATGGACTGTAGGAACTTACTGTTTCCCCTACGACTTCCCTTTAAACGAATATATAAATGATAATTGCTTATTTATTTTGATTGAGTTATTGGATCATTGAAGATGACATCGTGTTTGAGTAGTGTGCATGAAAGACAAACCAGTATATTCTATACCATCAAAGTCGTTCATATTGCTACTCACGTAATTGTACATCGGTAATATATTTGGATGAAGACCTGCGTTATAAACTGTTAGTCGAAGGTTCAAAAAGTTTATATCACTTTATACAGGTTGTATATCAATGTGCATAATACTTAAACATAAGACAGTTCAGATTAGGTAGTTGTAAAAGACAACGTGAGCTTGTTAAACTTCATTTCCAAAGCTTAACATGAGGCTTGCAGTGTTGAATTGAAGACCTACGGTTGGTGTATCTTGGAGAGGGACGGATTCCACTAAACAACTTTACTAAACAATACCATATCAAGGATAACCGTGGTTAAACATCAAATAAATTAGATACACAACTTGAGAAATTTGTCTCAAAATGTTTGTCTCAAAGCAACGTAAAAGGTCATTTGAATTCATTATATCGCGCAATCATAATGATCGCTGCCGCCGCCGCTAATACCGCCACCAAGACCCCCCCCCCCCCCCCCCCCCCCCCTGCCACCGCCACCACCACCGCCACCGCCACCACCACCACCGCCACCGCCGCCACCCCCGCTGCCACCGCCGCCACCACCACCACCACCACCACCACCACCACCACCACCACCACCACCACCACCACCACCACCGCCACCACCACCACCACCGCTGCCACCACCACCGCTGTCACCACCACCACCACCACCACCACCACCGCTGTCACCACCACCGCTGTCACCACCACCACCACCACCACCACCACCGACAACGACAACGAAAACAACGACAATACTATCACTAGTATCGCTAGAGATGTGGTGACGTTTGAGGTGGTTTCTGGTAACGAGTCCCTTTTGCCCTGTATTGGGCTGACCATGGGCTATTTGATCTAATGAGTTAACCAGTGAAGTCGCTTGATCCGCAATAAGTAGCAGCCAAATCTCTCTTCAACCATACCTTACTGCTATAAATAAGGACGAATAACAACATTATTTTCACCATTATTACCGCTATCTACACCTGAATGCTTAATTCGAGAGGCTACGTTGATGCTTTCAGAACAAAGACCCTCGCACGATCATAATATTGTTATTCAATTGGTTAATATATTGTTAGTGGTTTCACATAAGATATGGTTAGAAGGGAAAACGGACATTGGAACACCTGGCATCTTTTTTCATCCGCGCCATCAGATCACGGATGATGCTTGACTTTCTTTTCAAGTACTATGTACTCGTAAGGGAATTTCTATAGTAGCAAAAATACTAAAGTAGATTCTTGATAACTCCCTTCAAAAACACTGTTCTTCGTCCAGACAATAAGATGCTATGTTGGTATGCCAAAATCAGAACTAGAACTTAGGCAATTTAGTATTTCACAATATCTGAGTCACCCATAAGAACAATAGTTGAAGTTATAATTAATCTTTAAGCGTTTTAACTGGCCACATCAGGTCCAAATATTCCACCTGTTTTGTGTTCAAATCAGCCAGATCTGACCTCTCACAC
>NC_142930.1:17424701-17429701 GCF_046866305.1 Octopus bimaculoides | reverse complement strand
ATATATATGGGAGAATGTACGAAAAAACAACAACAGACGAGGACGGGTGGTGTAAATAACAAAAGGATGTATTAGTATGACGCTGGCGAATACGGAAAGTCTTTGACGTTTAGAGCTACGCTCTTCAACAGAAAGAATACGGAGACAAGGAGAAAAACACGGAGAAAAAAAATTGAATAGTGTTCAGTCAACGGCCAATCATAATACTGGCTGACCGGAAGTTAGAAATTCTTTTTTCAGGAGAGCTAAGAAAAGGGGGAGATAACAAACGGTGATCGAAGAACGAGGGCCTGTGTGTGTGGGAGATAGAATGCTGGTAATCTTGACGTATGTAGTGTAAAAATGGGGAAGGGAGAAAGGAGTTGGTCAGTTGTAGTGTGAGCGTGGTGTGATGCGAGGGTATTGGTGTGATGTGATGTGAGGGTGTTGGGAGGTGGGGAAGGCATGGGTGGAGTGTGGATATATATATATATATATATATATATGTTCTTTTATTCTTTTATTTGTTTCAGTCATTTGACTGCGGCTATGCTGGAGCACCGCTTCAGTCGAACAAATCGACCTCAGGACTTATTCTTTGTAAGCCTAGTACTTTACTTAGTCTATCGGTCACTTTTGCTGAACCGCTAGGTACGGGGACGTAAACACACCAACACCAGTCGTCAAGAGATGGTGGGGGGGGGGAGACAAACACAGACACACAAATATATACGATGGGCTTCCTTAAGTTTCCGTCTACCGAATCCACTCACAGGGCTTTGGTCGGCCTGAGGCTATAGTTGAAGACACTTGCCCAAGGTACCACACAGTGGGACTGTACCCAGAACCATGTGGTTGGTAAGCAAGCAACTTACACACACAGCCACTCCTGCGCCTAGGCGCATAGCTTAGTAGTTATCTTTCTCTTTCTGTGTGTATATATATATATATTCTTTTATATATATAGCTATAGCTATTACATAACGTCTTAGTTTTCAGTTTGAATTACGGAAAAATTTGGATAAGTACTGTTTTCACTTTGCTAAAGATTTTCTACTATTTGAAAATAATATGTATTCTTGTTTTTATACTATTCATTTGGTTCTTTATAGATTATTTTTAATAGATAACTTATTTAACACTAAATTATTTAGAAGTTATAGTTTCATTTCAACATAATATTAGAACTTCGATTTGAATAGTGTTGATATATTTTAGATTATTTTTGATTAATAATATTTGATTAATTATTAATCTTTATAATTTATAATATCGTTAAAGTTTTTTTAAAATCAAAACTTTGTATATATATATAAAGTTTAATCTTTTATTCTTAATAATTTTTTCTTTCCTAGTTTTTTCATTCATAATTTTTCCATTCATAATTTTTTCATTCATATTTTTTATTATTACGTTTGTAGAAATAAATAATCTTGTATTTTTCTATTATTCAATTGATCTTTAATTATAATTAAATAAACGTCTTTAGCTTTAAATAGTATAGCTTTAACTATTATACCGGTTAAATATGTACTAATTTTATCTTCATTATTATTTTAAACTTAAACTTCGTTCAACTTGTATTTAAAACAATGTTAATTTATGTAAGATGTTTTTTGTATATAATATACATGTTATTATAATGGATGAAGGGATGATTATTGAATGGTTATTATTTTGATATTATGATATTTTTTAAATAATTTTTCTATCTTTATATAATAAGTATTTCATATTAATTCATTTGGTACTTATTGTTGGTTGAGATATATATCTAATTATTGTTCTACTTACGATCTGACGTGTAGCTATATTTTTGAATAGAATTTATTTTCGATAATTTCAATTGATTTTAATCAATTTAAATTTCTTTTCTATTTGAAAATTGGTTATGAAACACGTGTAATCTTTTTATTATATTTATCTTATGATATTTACTTTACTTTATATTCTACTCATTTATTGTGCTTTTAATTATTAATTTTTCTATATGTGATAGTGGATTTTCATCGATGAGTTCTTGAAAATTGGTTATTTTCCGTAAAACTATATATATATATATATATATATATATATATATATATATATATATATATATATATATATATATATATATATATATATATATATATATATATATATATATATATATATATATATATATATATATATATATATATATATATATATATATATATATGTGCACCAGCATGACCGCAGCCACTTGGCTGAAACACATAAATAAATAAATTAAAAATATATATATATATATATATATATATATATATATATATATATATATATATATATATATATATATATGTGTATATATATATATATATATATATACATATAGGTATAGGCGTAGGAGTGGCTGTGTGGTAAGTAGCTTGCTTGCCAACCATATGGTTCCGGGTTCAGTCCCACTGCGTGGCACCTTGGCCAAATGTTTTCTACTATAGCCTCATGCTGACCAAAGCCTATATATATATATATATATATATATAGATATAGAGATAGATAGATACTTAGCTATTTACCCCCTCTCTCTCTGTTACATGTTTATCTGTATGTATGCATAGTTTATATGGATACAAGCAAATGTCTATAACTAGACGGGTAGAAGATACACGATGACAAACATTCATATTGATTAAACAAATGACCGTATGGGCTTACATTTTATATAAGGCATAACCTAAACATATGACTAATATCGCAGCTAAAAGCCCAGATATTTTTGATTTCTATGGATGAATACGCGACATTCGCCCACCGCTTAGAAATCTATTTGGTCCCTTCTTATGTTGATGGTTTACTTGTAGATGACTTATCGAAGTTATTGTAGTGTTACTTATGACCAAACCTTGATCTAGATATAGAAATCTGAGAACTTTTAACAAGCTATATTTTATCATGCATGAAGTATTAATAAAGAGTTCAGTGTGTGAAAACTAATGGAATATTCATATAAAAAATATATACATATTTCTGTATATATGTATGTCTGCTTGGATATGCATATACATAATATATATGAATATACACATACATACACACATACATACTACATTCATACACACACACATACAAACATACATACATACGTACATACATATATCTTTAACTTTTATCTTTTATCTTTCACTGGTTTCAGTCATTTGACTGCGCCCACGCTGGAGTATCGCCGCCTTGAATGGTTTTAATCGAACAAATCGACCTTAGTCGAACAACTCGAACATGGGTTGTTAGGTGGTGGAGTACAAACACAGATATAGAGTCACACACCGAGGCTAAGGTAGAAGACACTTGTCCAGGGTGCTACGTAATGCGACTGAACTCGGAAGCATGTGGTTGGGAAGCAAACTTCTTACTACCCAGCCACTCCTGCGTTTATATACATACACACACGCACGAACGCATGTACGCACACACACTCACATACACACATATATATGTATGTATATATATATATATGTGCATACTGAGAGCGGGAAAGTGAAGCAGACAAATATTTATGTAAGTAGATATGTCAGTCTATGGACTCACGCTTGATTTTGTGTACTTGTATGCTTCTGCGATCAATAATAAATTAAAGTTGTATGGTGTATAATTCAAAATACCCATGAAATCCATGGAATATTTTAGAATAGTAGTTCCATGTTGTTTCTGAAATGAATTATCTGTAGATCCAATATTTCAAAATGGCTGCTTTGTTTCGTTTTATAAGTGAAAGATAGTGATGGTGTTTTTGCCCCAAACACACCTATTAGGATATTATAGACAATATTTTTCGGAAACTTCACACTAATTGCCAATCTAATGTCTTTCCAATAGTATTTGTTAAATGTCTTGGAATATATCATATTTTGAAAAAGAAATGTGCTGAAGATGTGTCGATTTGTACATATGTCTGTTATTACAAACGTTTACATATCTGTCAGCAAAAGACTAATTGGAAGTCGCCATCTTAGTCTTACCGATGTCTGTAAAAATGACCTTTTAGGAGATTTTCTTTCACTTAAAACATTACGGGATAAAAAATATCCTTTGGTAATCAAAAATAACGGTTGGTTTTCAAGCGTTCGAGCAAAATAATATAAAATGAGAAAAATGTGGCGAAAAATAGTCTTCAAATATTGTCCAATTTCCATTTTTCACATTCAAGAGATACTAAAGATTATGAAATTCAAAACATGATTTAGTCCTACTACAGTACAATCCATTTTAAGTTCTACATAGTTTTCACACTCTATCAGGCGATGGATATCAACTTTCTCATTTCATAATACTTGGTCGATACTTGTGTATATACTAATGTACACTGAATTACTATATACCTTCCTCGCAAGGAAAACCAACGAGAATGTTTAGAACTGAGTAGAACTTCTCAGCAAAGCTTATCCTATTCAATTGGTAGGAGTTATAAATGATTAGCGTATGTAAGAATTGACGAATCATAGCGATTCTGATTATAAATATTAACTACAATGCTTCCCATCAGAATCTCTGTGAGATTGCTTTATTGAAGCCCTTTATTGAACACTGACGAGAAAATGCAACAAGCACGAGACATGGTTCTGGCCATTTCAACCGGTTGATTCCTTTCTTTACGTCCTTTCTCTCTTTCAATTTCTCTTCACTTCCCACTTCTACTAACCACGTGACCAATGAGCTGACATGTTCTTTGCACACTAGTCATGGTTCTGCATACGAAATCGTCCACAAGCTTCGCTTCCGTAAAATGTGTGCGAGATGGGTACCAAGAGAGCTTACCAAAGCGCATAAGCGCAATCGTGTGGAGATCTATCAGCGCTTGATCGACTGCGACGAAGAAGAAGACGAAAATTGTTAGGTGAGAATAGTCACAGAAGATGGAACATGGGTCCACCACTTTGTGCCTGAATCCAAAAGGTAGATTATGGAGTGGAAACACTCACAATTGCAATCGAAAAAGAAATACAAGACTCAACTTCCCTCAGAAAAAGTGATGCTAACCGTTTTTTGGCACGCAACATTGG
>NC_142930.1:17412201-17419701 GCF_046866305.1 Octopus bimaculoides | reverse complement strand
AAGTCCATATCAAGAATATATTACAAGCATGGATGTACACGCCTTTATCCCATAGCTCTGCCAGATAGACTTTTTTCTCTTTGAGGTAATTTATATTTAGGATCCGTGCATTGTAGGCTGTGCCAGTTAAAGGGGAATGACTGAAACTGCTTTCCTCATTTCTTCAATTAGGTTTTTTCTGTTTGGCAAAAAGTAGGTGTATCGGTTATTACCGCCGTTTTAGTTGTTATCCTTAATAGTTTTGCTTAAATTGTCCAAATGATTTATTTTGTTGTTAAACACATCTTCCTGTTGAGGAGTTGAATTTTTCTTTGTTTATTCGTTTTACTATGACGCGTATTCGTTTTCACTCGAATTTTGTAGAGCGTTTCTGCGTCAAGTAGCCAATTTGTTAGCTTATGAGTCGATGAAAAAATATATCCTATTCTCAAACGGAGTAAAATAATACAAGGAATTATATTTCTATCTCTCTGCGTAAAACCTTAATTTTACTTGGTAAGAATCTCCGATGGTGAGAGAGCGAAGCGAAAACAAGTTTAATCTCATAGAAGTAATAGTAGTAGTAGTAGTAGTAGTAGTAGTAGTAGTAGTAGTAGTAGTAGTAGTAGTAATAATAATAATAATAATAATAATAATAATAATAATAATAATAATTGTAATTACGCTGTAATGTTCCCTGTGTCTTGTGGCAGATGAAGTAATGACTGTATTAGTATTTTGTATACGCTAGTGCAATTAAATATTTTGTTATTGTATTGCCCTTGTGGCAAATAAGGAAATCATCGTCATCTTTATCGTCATCATCATCATCATCATCATCATCATTATCATTATTTTAGAGTTCTAAATTAACTTGTGTTGTTGTTTACAATTTGCAATTGCAGGTCACCTAAAATTCAATAAGGCAGGTGTTATTTTAAACAATCTGAACCGTTGCCAAGGGTTTTGGTGCGGAGCTTCTTTCGATTTTATTATGTATTTGTTTTATTTCTTGTTTTTTTTTTTTGTCTTTCTATTTTCTTTTTTCTGTTTTCTTTTTCTGAAGCAATTTTCAAAATTAGTAAAGATATCTTTAAAACTGGAATGACAGCTGAGTCGTCGTCATTTCTTCTGTCACTCCATCATTTCATCATGATCTCTTGCCGGGACTTCACATTTTCGTTAAAGGGAAGTTAGCAAAAGGGGATTCTGAACGAAGATGCGGTTGGGGTGGAACCTGAAAGGTGTTGGGTTTAGGTCTTCAAAGATTATAATTGAATATTTTAAGCAGTGAATGAATAAATAAATGGAGGAAGGAATAAATGGATGAATATTAGTACCAGAATCGGCAACCCATGATATTTTTGTTGTTTTAATTTTATTTTTAAATGTTTATTTAATTTTTCTTTTGAGATTTTTATCCCCACCTACAAATCTTTTTTATATGTTTTGAAAAATGTTATATATGTGTATGTGTATACATGCACACATAAACCCACACACACACAATTACACACACAAATGCTTATACACACATCCACACATATTTACAGATACACAAATATACACGCACACTTACAAACACACGTTCACATGCACACACACAAAATTTTATACACTGGTACACACACTGATACACACACATGCACACGAACACAAACGTTTCTGCAACACAGACACACACGTATACATTCACACCTACAAAGTTACACACATACTGACACATACACACGTGCACGCGCATACATACACATGCACACACACACACACACGCTCGTTTAGTACACTTTTCATTAAAGAAAATTGTATTTTACATTTTTACGTTTTCTTCTCTTTTAAGCGTGTGTACATGAGTATGTGTGTGTGTGTATGTGCTTATGTGATTATATGCGTGTAGTGTATTTTTGACTTTTTATCTTTTATTTTCGAAGACAGTTGCTAATCATTTATTTTATTATCTTTATGCAAACTTTCTTTGTAAAAGATTGTTCATGGTTTCAGTTGTTCAAGGTAAAAAAAAAAAGAAACGATGTCTGACACTGACAATGTATTTCGCTATTATGAAAACACTCAAATTGTTGGATCAAGTAATTTCTTCCCCCTGCATGCATACGTGTGATGTTTTGTTGAGACGATTCCTTTATTCTTTTATTCGTTTATTGGTTTATTGATTTATTGCCTCATTCGTTTGAATGCTTATGGAGCAAATTAAATCCTAAAGATTCCGATGCAAGCAATAATTATACGCCAATACAGAGAACCGAATCACATTGAAATCACTATGCAGTAATTTACAGTTAGTTTAGTGTTCAGTAGCCTAACCTAAACCCTACCACTATCACCCAATCACCACTATAAACCCAACTAACTACCATAATCCTTCATTCTCTTAATTTTTGAAAAGAAAATTTTTACGTGTTCTGCAGCATATAGTTCTACCCACGTCCGCTGTTTTTCTATTTTCTCTTGTTGTTCTTATCGTAACAACAACAATAACAACAACAACAACATCGACGATGATGATTATAATAATAGTTTCAAATTTTGGTACAAGGCCAGTACTATCGAGGAGGGTTAAAGTCGATTGTATCGACACCTGTGCTCAACTGATATTTATTTTATGGATCCCGAAAAGCTAAAAGGCAAAGTCGACCTCGGTGGAATAGCTACAACAACAGTAATAATGATTTCTTTTATTAGCCACGGGGGCATAAATGTGGGGGAACATTACAAGGACAGAAAAGTTATTTGTGTGGGGATTTACATATAGGATCGGATAAAGAAATGGAAAAAAGACAGTGAAATACGATAAACGTCTACATAGCATACAAAGTATGTGATGACATGAATGATGCAATCCTCGTGATGCAGGAAAGTTTCAAGTAGGGACAGTCAAGGAACCCCACAAATCCAGAGTTACCCTGTCCACCAAACGTACAAGCCCTCTCTCCTGCTCTTCGATCTACAAGCGCTTACTTAGAATAGGGCCATTCACATTTCTGTCACAGTCACCCATAATTTTATATACTCACTGAAAGGTAGCACTTCCCTTTTCACTTTCACTTTCCATTTCCAGTTGAGCTATAAAAAGTTGAGAGCTTGATCGAAGAGGCAGGTGTTTTTCTTCAATCCTTTTAGCCTCGTCCATCACACGACCTCAGTCCTTTCTATTATAAGCACAAAGCCTAAAGTTTTGGGGAAGAGGCTAGTTGATTACATTGACCCCAGTACTCGACTGGTACATATTTCATCGTCTCTGAAAGGATGAAAGGCAAATACTGTAATGATGCCTTCGTAATGTTGAAATAAATGCCCGATGATATCTATTACATACTAGAGAAAAGGTTGATTGTCTCTTGTTCAACGTCAGAGAACTTTTTGGAGCTAATAGGACACTGTGGTGGGTCGGTCCTCTACGACAGACTCACAACACTGTGCAGCCGATTCTGAGATATAGATAGATAGAAAGAGAGAGAGAGAGAGAGAGAGAGAGAGAGAGAGAGAGAGAGAGAGAGAGAGAGAGAGAGAGAGAGAGAGAGAGAGTGAAGGGAAAGTGAGTTAGGAAGGAAGAATAAGAAGAGAGTCAGCTCGAGTTCCTTACTGGTATTTTATTTATCAAACACAGAAGGATGAATGGCAAAGTTCATCTCGGTGGGATTTGAACTCGGAATGCAAAGAGCCGGAACAATTACTGCATAACATTTTTCCGACGCGCTAACGATTCCACCAATCAAGCATCTTCTCATTATCATCATCATCATCATCATCATCATCATCATCATCATCATCATCATCAACATCATCATCATCGGTGTTTCTAATTTTGGTCTCAAATTTTGGCACCAGGCCAACATTTTGCGGAAGGGTTAAGTCGACCACATTAGCCCCAGTGTTCAACTGGTTTTTATCTTATCGACCCCGAAACGATGAAAGGCAAGAATTCGAATTCAAAACGTAAAGATGGACGAAATGCCGCTGAGCATTTTGTTCCGCGTTCTAACGATTCTGCCAGCTCGCCACCTTATCGATGTTTCTAATATTATTATCACCCACTACTTCTCAAATAAACACCATAATACCACCACCACCACCACCACCACCCTCACCACCACCATCACCACCACCGCCGCCGCCGCCGCCACAACCACCACCACCACCACAACCACCACCACCACCACAACCACCATCAACAACAGCAGCACTATGTTTGCCACCACCACCGCCACCACCACCGCCACCACCCTCACCACCACCACCACCGCCGCCGCCGCCGCCGCCGCCACAACCACAACCACCACCACCACCACAACCACCATCAACAACAGCAGCACTATGTTTGCCACCACCACCGCCACCACCACCGCCACCACCCTCACCACCACCACCACCGCCGCCGCCGCCGCCGCCGCCGCCACAACCACAACCACCACCACCACCACAACCACCATCAACAACAGCAGCACTATGTTTGCCACCACCACCGCCACCACCACCGCCACCACCACCACCACCACCACCACCACCACCACCATCACCACCACCACAACCACCACCACCAGCACCACCATCACCACCACTACCACAACCACCACCGCCGCCGCCGCCACCACCACCACCACCACCACCACCACCACCACCACCACCACCACCACAACCACCACCACCACCACCACAACCACCACCACCACCAGCACCACCACCACCATCAACAACAGCAGCACTATGTTTGCCACCACCACCGCCACCACCACCGCCACCACCCTCACCACCACCACCACCGCCGCCGCCGCCGCCGCCGCCGCCACAACCACAACCACCACCACCACCACAACCACCATCAACAACAGCAGCACTATGTTTTCCACCACCACCGCCACCACCACCGCCACCACCACCACCACCACCACCACAACCACCACCACCACCACCACCACCACCACCATCAACAACAGCAGCACCATGTTTGCCACTACTAAACCAGAACCACCACCATCATTATCACCACCATCATTATCACCACCATTCCCGCCAACTCCACAATCACCATCACCACTGCCATCATCAGCAACTCCGCCACAACTTACGAAATTTCTACGAAACCACCGTTAGAAACTCCGTGGCAACCTTCATCCGATTCTTAACGTATTTTCTCCTCTTACTACACCTTCGCTACTTGGCCGAAATCGTTACGGTAACTCAGCGTCCGTCATCACCATTTCATCAGCTCTGTAAACGATAATGCTGCTGATGGAAGTATAGGAGATAACGACATGGACACAAACCGTCCATCATCAGAATACATGTCACTAACTTAAGATATCATTAATCACAAATTCTCTAAGATGTCATCATCATCATCGTCATCGTCGTCGACTTCGTTGTTGCCGCTGCCAACATTTTCATCAGCGTCATCATTGTTGCTGTCGCCATCGTCGATGTCATCATCATCATCATCATCGTCATCGTCGTCGTCGTTGTCATCATCATCATCATCATCATCGTCGTCGTCATCATCAACATCATCATCATCGTCATCGTTGTCTTCATCATCATCGTCATCGTCATCATGATCATCATCATCATCGTCATCATCATCATCATCATCATCGTCGTCATCATCATCAACATCATCATCATCGTCATCGTTGTCTTCATCATCATCATCATCATCGTCATCATCATCATCATCATCATCATCGTCATCATCATCATCAACATCATCATCGTCATCGTCGTCATCATCATCATCATCATCATCATCATCATCATCATCATCATCATTGATCTTTCGGAAATATACCAATATTTTGCACTTTAGAAAACACTTTTTCACCATTCAGCCATACCTGTGCGTATACGCACATTGTCCAACAACAGATCCTTCTTGTCTAAGTCGGAAATTTGGGGGACATGCAGCCACTGTTTCTAGCAAGTCTATAGACCGTGTAGTCACTCCCTCCTCAGTTCACAATTTATTATTTTTTAAATTTTATTTTGCTGAAGTCGATTTAAACTGATCGAAGTATTTGACGAGTAGTCGTCGATGCCAACATTTTCGTCACTGTCATCATTATCGTCGTCGAAACAACAAGATAGACCTTCCTACTATATGGCACGAATTATGCGGGAGTGGGTTAGTCCGTTACATCCATCCCGAAAGGACAAAAAGCAAAGTTGACCTTACCGAAATTTGAGCTCAAAATTTAAAGACGGTCGAGAAACGACGAAATAATGAAAGACAATTAGGATATATGCAAAGTTTCAAATCAGAATGTAAAACGCGAGAAAATACACTGTAAAACATTTTGTCCATCGTATTAACACACTTCAGGAAATACACTATTCTTCAAGAAATAACACAGTTCTTTGGGATTTTTAGCGATCTTTCGGAAATATACCAATATTTTGCACTTTAGAAAACACCTTTTCACCATTCAGCCATACCTGTGCGTATACACACATATTTATATATATGTATGTATATATATATATATATATATATATATATATATATATATATATATATATATACATATATATAAAACATAATAAATGAGTATATGCATATATACGTACAGGTATGTGCATACCTACGTCTACCTGTATATATAGGTGCATATCTGGGTACAGGACATTGCAAACAAAACATAGACAAAAATAATAATAACCAGAGTACAGAACACACACAGGCCACATAGAGAACATTTTCCTTCATCAGCTACCCCCATTCTAACACAGACGTTTCGAAGAGTAGGGCAGGACGCATCGTTAAAATGGCTCTTCCCACGGACCACAAATTATATTATATACACAAATTAAACTTGTACCATGGAGGAATGTAGTGGCGGACAGAAAACAAGACAGGAAAACAAACGGAAAAGGCTATACGGCCAGACGTGAAAAATTATATATATATATATATATATTCTTTTACTCTTTTACTTGTTTCAGTCTTTTGACTGTGGCCATGCTGGAGCACCGCCTTTTAGTCGAGCAAATCGACCCCAGGACTTATTCTTTAGAAGCCTAGTACTTATTCTATCGGTCTCTTTTGCCGAACCGCTAAGTTACGGGGACATAAATACACCAGCATCGGTTGTCAAGCGATGTTGGGGGGACAAGCACACACATACAAACATACACACACACATACATATATATATACATATATACGACGGGCTTCTTTCAGTTTCCGTCTACCAAATCCACTCACAAGGCTTTGGTCGGCCCGAGGCTATAGTAGAAAACACTTGCCCAAGATGCCGCGCAGTGGGACTGAACCCGGGACCATGTGGTTGGTAAGCTAGCTACTTACCACACAGCCACTCCTACGCCTATATATATATATATATATATATATATATATATATATATATATATATATATATATATACATATATATATATATATATATATATATATATATATATATATATATATATATATATATATATATATATATATATATATATATATATATATATATATATATATATATATATATATATATATATATATATA
>NC_142930.1:17374701-17409701 GCF_046866305.1 Octopus bimaculoides | reverse complement strand
AAAAGAAAGAAGTGGATGAAAATAAAGGGTTAATTTCAACGGACAGAAGGGGACAGAAGGTCAATATTAAGTAAAAAAAAAAAAAGGAACAAAGAAAGTAATAAATAAGGAATGGATAAGAAAAAAGAGAAAAATAGGGAAAAAGTTAATATAAAGAAACATTGAAAATCAAAATAATAAAATGCAGAGAATTTAAAATGTTAAACCGTGTTCAGATCTAACAACAAAAAGAGTATCGAGATCAGTGGCTTTCAGCCGGGGCCATAGAAGATTTTGGCGGGGTCTACGCAAGAAGCATATGAAATTAGGGACCCACAGTAGTATATCAAGGGTCCATGAAAAAATTTCCTTTCTATGTTTTCATTATAAGAAACGGTTATATTTCTTTCTCTAATGTTCTACATAGTTCAACCTATGCAAGTTAATGTGCAAGAAAGAAAATCTATAAAACTAGTTGTTAAATAGCGAATGACTATGGGGGTCTACTTGACTAAAATAGTAATCAAAGGGGTCCATAGGTAAAAAAAAATGGCTGAGAACCACTGTCTAGATAAATGTCCGGTCGTCGGAGCGAGGACCAACTAGCCATCCTTAAGGATGACTGATGACACGCGTGGTGGTTTTGTTTAAAGTGAAGAAGAGTTGCGCACCGTGAAATGCATTCCCTCCTCCGTTAACATCTTCAATTCAGTGGCAAGACCAGATCCAAACGGATGCAGGAGTGGCTGCGTGGTAAGTAGCTTGCTTACCAATCACATGGTTCCGAGTTCATTCCCACTACGTTGCACCTTGGGCAACTGTCTTCTACTATAGCCTCGAGCCGACCAAAGCCTTGTGAGTGGATTTGGTAGACAGAAACTGAAAGAAGCCTGTCGTATATATGTATATATATATATATATATATATATATATATATATATATATATATATATATATATATATATATATATATATATATATATATATATGTTTATATATATATGTATGTGTGTGTATGTGTGTCTGTGTTTGTCCCCGCAACATCGCTTGACAACCGATGGTGGTGTGTTTACGTCCCCGTAACTTAGCGGTTCCGCAAAAGAGACCGATAGGCATCCAAAGAATAAGTCCTGGGATCGATTTACTCGACTAAAGGCCGTGCTCCAGCATGGCCACAGTCAAATGACTGAAACAAGTAAAAGAGTATGTTGTATTTGGTTCACCAACATGTCTTATTTGGTTCATCTTGTTCTCTGCATTCCACAATGTATTACTGCAGCCAAATTCCTCTTCTTTAACCATGATGGTATTTTCCGCAGTCTGCCGGACCCAGTCTTTACAAGCATAGGTAGGCATGCCCTAATATGCTAATTTAAATTCATAACTGGGACAGGTGTAACAACTACGAGTTAGAGTAAAGCTTGGAACAAATTGGTTAAGAGGTGATTCCACGCTCCTCAAAAACCTTAGAACTTCCGAAACACTGCCTCACTACCGAATGCAGTTAAAAGTCATATCGTTGACAAAACCCTTGATACGCTATGTCTGAACAACAACAAAAATAAATATAATAGTCAGAGCTAAAATATCTGTTATTTATTATATTATCATTATATGATTACTCAAATAAGCCTGGCCTCCTCTTCTGTTCCTCTTTCTGTCACATACACACGCGTGCGCACATATATACACACACACGCACACGCATACACACATACGCACACACACATCCCGTATATATATATATATATATATATATATATATATACATACAGACATATAGGAAGTAAATAGACAATAGACACCTTTAATTTTCAAAATTTCTGACCTAAGCGTCTTAATATGCTTTCAGTGGTGTAGAATTTACAATGTAATTATTCTTTTTCATTCCAGGTGCCATTATAGTAAACATTTGCGAAGAGTAACCATGCCACGCACAAAAATTCCAGCAGAACTGTCAGGTTTTCAAAGAGGTCGTATTGTTGGGCAATCTGCGGCTGAACTTAGCCAGCGAAAAATTGCCGAAAATCTTCAAATTCCTCTTGCTACTGTTAATAGAATTATAGTGCAATTCCATAGCTATGGAAAAGAATCAACAGATTTTCGTCTCAGCCGACCTGGGCCCTCGGAAAGGAAGCTTCGCTGTTTGAAGAGAATTGTGGAAAACGAATCCTGTTCGAAGGTTTCTGACATTGCAAAACAGCTAGAAGTTAGTCCAAGAACGTGTGTTACATATCTGCATAAGCTTGGGTATCATGGACGAGCAGCTAGAAGAAAACCTCTCCTTCAACCAATTAATATCATGAAAAGAAAGAAATGGGCTTAGATATCAGAAAAATCCAGTTTATTTTGGGACAGAGTGATTTTCTCAGATGAATCCGGGTTTGCATTATTTTCAGACAGTGGACGTGTTTGGATCAGGAGACTTCCCAATCAAGAATTTAATTTGAAACGACTCCAACCAACTGTGAAACATGGCGGTATTTCTGTAATGGTATGGGAAGCTGTCACCAGCAATGGTCGTTCTGAGCTGATTGAATGTGTTGGAACCACAAACTCTGAAAAATACATCGAAACACTTAAGTAAGGACTACTTCCGATGTATTCACACGATAACATAACGAAAAATGAGTTTTTATTCGTAGAAGATGGGGCTCCATGTCACACAGCGAAAAAGAATCAACAATATTTGACTGAAAATGAGATCAAAAAGCTTCCTTGGCCGAGCCAATCTCTTGACATGAATCCAATTGAAAATCTTTGGAGCATACTAGATATAGCTATACGAAAAACTCGACAGAAACATAAATCTAAAGATGAATTATTTCCATTGCTGCGTGAAAAGTGGGCAGAAATTCCACAAGAGACAATCACATATCTCATCAGTTCAATGCCAAAAAGAGTTTCTGAATTAAAAAAATTGCAAAGGGAATGTCAACTAAATACTAAAGTATGTAGTCCTACCTATCGATTACATTTCAATTGTTCGCTTTGCATATTAAATAAAAGATTTTGAAAATTAAAGGTGTCTATTTACTTCCTGCATGTGTGTGTGTGTGTGTGTGTGTATATATATATATATATATATATATATATATATATATATATATATATATATATATATATATATATACATATATATATATATATATATATACATATATACATATATATGTGTGTGTGTGTGTGTGTGTATTAGCGTGGGTCTGTAAGTTTAAATCTATGAAAATGATTTAGGGCGTTAAAGTTTGCAAAAGCACTACTTAGTTCTGTTCTTCAAGAAAACATGGTCAGTAAAAGAAAACTCAGTAACTTATTGGTTCAAAACTGGCGGCTGTATTTGCTTTTCTTGAACTAAATTAGTCATGCAATTTATTAAAATTGGCCATTATTTGGTAAAAAGCTGTTAATAATTTGGTAATATCAGTTAATTAAGTACAACTCAATAGGTATCGTATAGTGCTTTAGTGAAGTTTGCCTTTGAATATATACTGCAGGAGGACCGCCCAACGTTATTACCTGACCTGTTAGCAATAGTAGCCAAACCTCCAAAAATCACATCGAAGCATTTTAGGGAAGGAAATATGAAACTAGTTTATAATTACCATGTCTAAAAGTGATGAGATGATCGTTGCCGGAATAGTATGAAAGACCTGGCTTAAAACTAAACAATAACAACAACAACGTTAAGACGAGTGGACTTATGACAAGCTGATTTGTTCCATCAAGTGTGTAAACATCAACAGGCTGCGTCATCACAACTATTTTTTCGGACAAGGATATGAAACGTTACGGGTTTGTATTTAAGGATATACATCCGTGATTAAGATATTTAACTATTAACGTTACTGTCCTTCGAACTAGGAACCACGTGTTGATTCCTTCTTGCAGCTAGGGAGATTGTAGATTGAATGACACATGCTGTTGCTCTATATTGCAGCAGTGAACGAGTATAAACTTGACGTCCGTCCATAAGTTAGCCGTGCCAAGTTCAATTACTCCAATGGGAAATTTTATCCATTAAGTGTTTGTGTCTCATTTAATTTATGCTATATAAGCTAAATGCAAGCATGGACCCATTCAGTTCTTGGCATCATGAAACCGTTATCTTTAATATCTACGAGAATTTTAAATTTGGTCTAGAGCCTCTTTAGTAAAGGAACCCGATTCAAAACGAGAGACTGATATATTCCCCGAAATCAAGTAAAGCCTAAAGTACTGAAGAATAAATTAAACGCATCTTGATTCATTGTCTTGGAGACGTCCAATTCACTGGTAGCATTCACACGTTAAGATCCTTCCAAAAGTGTTCAAGAGCATTAGCCTCAAATTGATCACTATTCTGTGGTACGCACGCGTACACACACATACGCTCACTGAAACACACAGACACACGCTCACACGTATGCACGTGCGCAAACACAGGCCTACACTGTAGAAAATATGCAGTTCTTATTTATAACAAAGTCATCTGTCAGATCGCCCTCACTTGCCCTCTCGTGCCTGTGCTGAACGAGCTAATGATGGGACTCGAACCAACGGGGAAGCTTGTATATGGTCAGTTGATCTATTAGAAATTGGTGCGAGAAGTTTTTGAGAAATCATTTTCTACTGTTTTTAAAAAAGAAAGGACACATTGAATGATGTAGTCCTAGGTATACTGTGTTCTAGATTATTGTGCTTGAAAAATAAGACGAAATGGTCACAGCTGGAATGTTTAGATCACAGATGTGTTAGATTAGCGCTAACCTAGGATGAAAAACAGACCAACGAGAACAATGAGAAACTGTTAGAATGTTGGAGTTGCAGAGGTTAATCTATTATTTGCATTCCTAGAAATTTGGAATGCCCTGAGTATCGGACGAGGAAATATAAATGAACGAAAAGAGAAAATGAAACCATAGAGAAAGAGAGAGACAGGGGAAGAGAGAGAGGGTGACACAAACGCGCAGTCAGAGAAAAGGAGAGAGAGAATCAGAGTGAGAGGGAGAAGAAGTGAGACAAAGAAGAAGAAAGGAAGTGTGTATGAAAGACGAGGCGGGGCGTTGAATGAGTTTCAAAGATACTGTATTCGAATTTGACAGTAAAAACACCATAAAGAGTTCGCTTGTCAACAGCTTCGAGTCCCGGACTCGTCTGGTCTCCACATATTTCTACGTCTTATAAAATAAACAGCCCATCCATGATGTACTCTTGCTCTAACTGGCCCTGCCCCCTGCCAAACACCCTTTTATCACTCTCTATTAACCGTCAATCTGCCTCTATATCTGTTTGGTTTTTCCTTTCAGTGTCCTACTGAGAAATTAACGAAAATAACGAAATACCCGCGAACGTATCATAGCATACCTCTAGGCGATATTTGTTGTTGTTGTTGTTGTGTGTGCGCGTGTGCGCATGAGTTGTACATGAGTGTATGTATGTGCTTGTGTGGGTGGCTGTGTGGCAAGAAGCTTGCTTCTCAGCCTCTTGATTTCGGGTTCAGTCCTACTACGTGGCATTTTCGGGCAAGTGTCTTCTACTATAGCCTCAAGCCGATCAAAGCCTTGTGAGTGGATTTGGTAGACGAAAAAAATCTGTCGTATATATATATATATATATATATATATATATATATATATATATATATATATATATATATATATGTGTGTGGGGGGGGGGGGGGGGTTGTGTCTGTTTTTGTTACCATCACCGTTTGACAAACGGTGTTGGCATTTTTACGTCCGCGCAACTTAGCTGTTTGGTAAAAGAGTACTGGATGGATTTGTCGATTAAAACCTTTCAAGGCGTGATGCTCCAGCATGGCCGCAGCCAAATGAGTGAAACAAGTAAAACAATAAAAGAATATGTATGTATGAGTATGTTAGTGTGTGTGTATGTGCGTGTGTATGTGTGTGTGTGTATATATATATATATATATATATACATACACACACACACGTATACATGTATGTATGCAAATACCAGCTACATTAGTTTCTGGTTGAGCCTTAATTTAAGCACATTGTTCCAACACTCACTCCTTCCTAAATCTACATTCTATATATGAATTTTCAAGATAATCTCAATAGATTTTCTAAAGAATTCTGAACCAGCAATGCAAGTTACAGCGTTTCATTTACGAATATTTCTATGAATAAACAATACGATCGAAGATAAGAAAATGGGTAATGGGTGTGTTTCGTTTTTCTATTATACTGAAGGTCTACGATATTCTCATTTCTAAATTTATCCATATAGATTTTCTACGAATTACTGTGCCCTTGCTAACAGTTAATACTTTATAGAGCAGCTATTAGGAATGTGTTTAATATGTAAATCGGTCTATCCAATAGTGTTATATCGCTAAACTCAGTGAGTATTTAAGCAATGCATTCATGTATAGTTAATGGGTTGGATCAGGTGCTGAGAAGAGAGCAATAACTCTTGAAATATGCATGTATAACCACAACTTATATTTTCTATCTTCGATCGCATTGTTGACATTTACGTATTCGTATACGAAGCGTTGTTACTTACAGCGTTGGCTAAGAATTCTATGGAAAATTTATATGGCTAAACTTCAAAATGAGAATATCGCACAGCAAGCACGAAAAGTAAGGCGCAATATTGACTTGTAGTATATTATGGTTGCAAGACGAAATACTATGCTAACGATTAGCAAACTGTATATTTAAATATATACACACACACATATATTTAAATATGTGTGTGTGTGCATATATATATATATATATATATATATATATATATATATATATATTGTTGTTGTTGTTGGTATTCTGTCGCTTACGACAACGAGGGTTCCAGTTGATCCGATCAACGGAACAGCCTGCTCGTGAAATTAACGTGCAAGTGGCTGAGCACTCCACAGACACGTGTACCCTTAACATAGTTCTCGGGGATATTCAGCGTGACACAGTGTGACAAGGCTGGCCCTTTGAATTACAGGGACAACAGAAACAGGAAGAACGAGTAAGAGAAAGTTGTGGTGAAAGAGTACAGCAGGGTTCGTCACCATCTCCTGCCGGAGCTTCGAGGAGCTTTTAGGTGTTTTCGCTCAATAAACACTCACAACGTCCCGTCTGGGAATTGAAACCGCGATCCTATGACCGCGAGTCCGCTGCCCTAACCACTCAACCATTGCGCCTCTCTCTCTCTCTCTCTCTCTCTCTCTCTCTCTCTCTCTCTCTATATATATATATATATATATATATATATATATATATATATATATATATATATACACACGCACATGTACACACACACTTATATAAATATTATTGTCCTCTGATTTAGAAAACAAAAATAAAACAGTTTTTTTCTTCCCATTAGCCGAGGAATACATAACACCGCTTGTACCCTCTACTCCGAACTTGAAATTAACATAAAAATTACAAAAACAAATATGAAAACAACAACAACAACAAGTAACGACTACAACAATAAATCAATGATAACACAAACAAAATAAAAAAAAAAAATTTAAATAAAATCTTGAACTCGACGAAAAATAAACATGATTGATTAGGTATTATTATTTCAATGTTTCAGGTTTTGCGTTTTTTTCTGTCACCCGGCATCAACCTCTTCATTTTATTTGCCTTTTTTTTTTAGTAGCTTAAAATAACATGAACCGTCCCAAATGAGCAATAAAATATAACAAACGGCCTTGTTTTTTTCAAAAGTCCGAAACCTCACTTACCTACTAAAATGTATAAATAAATGATTAAACATACAAGTGAAAGAATGAATGACTGAATGAATAACCGAATGAAAGAATTTAGGAATATGCCTAAATAATACGCTGGCCTGGTGGTAGTAGCCTACATTGTGAAGTCAATTCAACAATATGTTTAACAATTGAGTCCGTCTTGGTAGCCCTTGTAGAATTAGGTTACATTAAACCAAGGTTGCCATATCACACACACACACACACACAGATCTAAGACACTTGCTTCCCAACCACATGGTCCCGGTTTCAGTCCTACTACGTGGCATCTTCGGCAAATATCTTAAACTATAGTTACCAGCCGACCAAAGTCTTGTGAGTGGATTTGGTTGACGGAAATTGAAAGCAGACTGTCGTATGGGTGTGTGTGTGTGTGTGTGTGTGTCTTTGTTTTCAACCCGCACCGCTTGACAACCGGTGCTGGTGTATTTACGTCTCTGTAAATTAGCTGTTCAGCAAAAGGGAGTATCAGGCTTTAAAGAAATTAGCACTAGGGTCGGTGCGTTCGACTAAAATTCTTCAAGGTGGTGCTACATACATATGTATGTATCACCTTTTACTTGTTTCACACATGCATGCATAATATATATATATATATATATGTGTGTGTGTGTGTGTGTGAGAGAGAGAGAGAGAGAGAGAGAGAGAGAGAGAAAGCAATGAACACAGAGAGAAGCAACACAGAAGGGACAACTTTGAACAAATGATGTATTAGTTTAACACCTAAAAAGAAAGGAGTGTTTTGACCTTTCGGATGCAGTGTCCTACATCAGACGAAAAATAGAAAGGAAAATAGTAAACGAACGAGAAAAAGTGATTACACTGTCGGAAGTTCTGACTGATATCCGTTGCACACACATATATGCACGCGCGCGCGTGTTTGCGTGCGTATGTTTATGTATGTGTGTGTGTGTGTGTGGGGGGGGGGGGGTATGAATACGTGCATGCATAAATTATGTTACTTTTTGTAAATGAGGCAAAATCCAGGGGCTCCGAATGGGGCACCAACGATGGTTGAATACATAACTTTACATAATGGATCAAAAGTAAAGTCTTTTAGGAAAAGAGTCGATCTTATTCACTCATTCAACCGCTTACTCACTCATTCTCTCTACCGTCTGCTCAATCACTCAGTTTCGTGGACATTCACTAACTCACTGATTCACTCACTCCCTTAGTAGCAGTCCATCTACTCAATCATTCTTTGAATCACGCATTCTGTCATTCACTCACTCTCCAGCCACTCACTCATTCTCTCAATCACGTGTCACGCATCAATTACCTTCCTCCATTTCCCTCCTTGTTCCCATAATCTTTAAGAGGGTGTCTGTACGGCGTTGGTCTCTCTGGTAGAAAAAGCTGCCAAATCTCTCTCAAATCACCCCACCATTGTTTTGGTAAATGATACTTCAGATCAGTCATGAGCAACCTGAGGAGGCCCGTATCGCTTTCTGAATGACACGCCTTACGAAAATTTACCTTGAATCTTTTTAGTAATGCGTCCTTCTTGGTGGTGAGCCATATTTCATGCGGCTCGCCCCTCGAAAAAAGTTGCCTAAGCTTGCTTTAAATAACGCACTCCTGGTTCCCTGCACATGAGAATATAGAACTACCAAGAGTGGAATGCCTTTGATCAATCAAGTTTTATCTGGAAGGAACGAACAACAGCAAAGCACGTACTGGTGGCACCTACTGTTTGCTAAACTATGTTTCTGGGAGATAAGAGTAATGATAACTGGGACGCACGCGCATTGTCATATACGTTACTCGAAACATGAATCCATCGATTCCAGTATCTTCTCCAGGCTTATCTTCTTTTTTATATCACCTTCTCTTTCCCCCTTTCTTTTCCTATGTATATACATATAATCTTTTCCTTTCCACCAATGTATCATCTATTTACTTTAACTTACCTCGACCTTTCTGCCTTAAGTAATCATTTTTAGCAATCTCATATCTCGCTTCTTTTCTCGCCCCACCTCTGTCTTTTCCCTATGTATCATATATCCCTCAATCTGTTTTTCTATCTTATTTGCTTTCTGTTTCTCCACCTCTTTACCGTTCTTATATAGTTTAGCTTGTTTTAAATTTCCAAAGTGACAAATTTATCAGTAGGATCCAGTAATAACATGGTAAAACATCAATAGCAAATTATATTTATATTACACACATATTTACAAGCGCACAAACACACCCATGCACACGTACGCACATATGAGTGTGTGAGTGTCTGCATGTACGTGCATATAATTATTCTTCATATACCGCACATTAGATGTAATCCAGTACCCCTATGAGGTACCGGCTGATAATTATTTACTGTTAGCTAAACTCTGTTTCTGGGAAATATGAGTTGTGCCAACTGGAGTACAGGGTCGATGAGGGACGGGGTTAGATATAATGCGTTGCACGTTGGGTAAGTGTTCTCGTGTCCTCACACCAAGCCTTGTGAGTGAAACTTTGCTGCTCATCGGATAGTTTGTACCTGTATTTCAAACGGCCAGCCTTTTGGCACATAATATTTCACTGATTCTGATTGTGTTAAAAACCTGAGTGTCTGTCAAATACTTAGCTCCTTACCCTAACAGCTGGATGCGTTCATTTGATCACTCAACTGGAATGTTCATCATAGAATCGCGTGTTGTTCTAGAGATACATTTAGTCCCGTTAATTTCTTCAAATCTGTTATTTCTAAACATCGCCATAAATCGGCGAGCTGGCTGAATCGTTTGCACGGGCAAAATACTTCGTCCGTCTTTATGTTCTGAGTTCAAATTTCGTTGAGGTCGACTTCGATTTTTCATCCTTTCGGATAAGTAGAGAGGTCGATGTAATCGACTTGTCTCCTCCCCAGAAATGCTGGCTTTGTGCCAAAATTTGAGACCATTATTATACATTGACATATTTGAACTAGCGTCCTCATTTTAGTTGTTAATAAAATCGTATTCTTCAATCGGTAGTAAAGAATATCCTTGATATGTATCATAACCTATCTGTTATCTTGTTTAAATTAAGTATAGTTAATTCCTCTTTTCTATCTAGTACATTAACTTGATTGATATAACGATGTTCATATACAACGTATGTGAAGGAAATTTTATTCTACTACAATAACAACACAGTATATCTTGACAAGTTTAGGCATTTCGTACATTGTGTATATAAAGAGCGAATTTTTTGTGTATATTTAGAGTTGATCTGCTGATGTAACCGTGATGTTCTAGCGATCTGATGAGCTAGCTTCTTTTATTTTCATTAATTTGTGAATATACTATTGTATAATAGTGAGCCTACTTATTAATGCATATATATATATATATATATATATATATATATATATATATATATATATATATATATATATATATATATATATATGTGTGTGTGTGTGTGTATATATATATATATATATATATATATATTGATAGAAAAGGTAAGACAACAAAAGTAAGAAAGAGACCTCGATATTATGTAAATAGAGGAATTTAACTGTAAATAATGTGACAATTATTTACAGATATATATATATATATCTGTAAATATAATATGTGACAATTATTCGGAAGCCATGATAAAACTCCGAGTTTCCGATGTCGGGGTGGAAACCCACGCCGGCATCTCTTCAGTGATCAGGCCATCGAAGATGGGTAAAGAAGTGGTAGATTGAGGAAGCCGAGAGAAAAGGAGTAACGAAAGAGGAAAAAGGGCAGCAGAAGAAGAATATCGTGGAGGTGAAAGGAGATGAGTACCAGTTATACTTTGGAACGGTATATATTAGTGGTGCATTATAATAATGCTTCTTGATTTCGCCTTAATAGAAAGAATTGTGAGGGATTCATTGAAGTTATTGCAATTAATGTCTACGTTGGACTTACCGTCTACGCTTTTTCTACTCAAATATCGCTTGAACTGATAGAAGAAGCAGATTAACATCCCTCAAATTACACCCAAACATTTTTCATTTTTTATGTTATTACTGGATCCTACTGATAAATTTGTCACTTAAAAGAAACTTAAAAGAAACGAAACTATATAAGAACGATAAAGAGGTGGAGAAACAGAAAGCAGATGTGATAGACAAACATGGAGAATGTAGTCACTGACATTTATAACGACAGGGTGATCATAGATGGAACGGTGATGGTCATAAAAGATAGGATAAAGATACTTCCCGATTCAAGTCATATAGACTCATGGGGCCATTTTCCGGTTTCCTCGTTTCCTGGACGGGACGACGGTCCATCGCAGGATAACTCTTTTTTGTCAGATGAGTGAACTGGAGCAACATGAAATGAAGTGTTATGCTCAAGAGCACAACGCGACTCCCTTTTCAGGGATCGAAACTACAATCTTGCGTTCATGAGTTCAACACTCTAGTCACTAAGCCATGCCCCTCCACATTGTTGATCATAAATTTCCTCAGTTCGGACCGACTTGAGCTTTGCTGAACCACTGATAACTGCCGACCTGTCGGGTTGTTATCCTTTGGTGTATCAGCCTGATGCAAGCTTATAAAATTTATAATAGCGGCTCCAACTCCAAGTTCTAGGGATACCAAATGGTCCACAAAAGCAGTAAAAGGGTGAGGGTCTATGTGCAGTATTCAAAATTTGAAAGAACGCCAATGTAAAGTGTGTATGGTTTATTTACTTAAATCATTGAACTGAGAAATTAAATAGGCAAACGATTTCGTTGAAAGATAATTCATTCAAATTGTTGAATTCACAAGAATTCGTGGGAAAATTCATTTGAATAAAAGGGATCTTTATGGATCAATTGGGAATAACTGAGAAAGCCACAAATTTAGGATGACGGGTACAATGTTTCACCTCCCAGTATTTGACAAGTATTTTATCATAACAACCTTGTAAGGCTGAAAAGCAGAGTCAACCCCGGTGGGATTTGAATGTAGATGTTAAACGGGCGAAACTAAGAACCGCAAGACATTTTCCTATTTTTCAACCGATTATACTAATCTATTTTCCTCGTGTATTTATAATATTGGTCAAAGAAACTCCTGATCTATGTAACCTTGCTACTATATGAATGTGAAACATACTGCCCTAAATGCTAGGGCATAAAAATGTGGCCCCGTTTTAAAGGTATCGAATAAACTGATGATGGAATTTTTACTGTTGCTAGAGTCGATGCAAAGGCTATGAAGCATCTACCTTTAATTGACGTCTTGTAGTGCAACCTTAGACAGCGCTGACCAAACTGGACAAACGTCTACCTACGATGCAAAACAAATTCAGCAGGTTTTCTATTCCTCCATTTGTGTGAAGACGACACAGTCCCGCGTCCGGTTTAACAACACCACGTGATCCTTAGGTGCTTTTAGCAGGGATGACTTTGTTGCAAGCGTTCAGATCTAATCTGCGATCTGTGAATAACATTCTTTCAAAAGTCTCGGAAATCCTAAAGAGGATAATGGGTGTTATTTCTCTCTGTCTCTCTGTCTCTCTGTCTGTCTGTCTGTCTGTCTGTCTGTCTGTCTGTCTCTCTCTCTCTCTCTTTCCGACTAAAAAAGAAAAGAAGAGCTAATAATACACTGTGGTCTGGTTTATCATTTGATGTATTGTATGACATTGAGACTACGTTGTATTTTGAGTGTTTGTCAGGTGGTTATTTTGCGCGAATTATTATTGTTGTTGTTCTTGACGATGTTGGTTGTTCTGTGCGTTATACGATGTTGAAGGAGGAAGAGGGGAAGAAGAAGTAGAAGAAGAAGTAGAAGAAGAAGAAGAAGAAGAAGAAGAAGAAGAAAAAGAAGAAGAAGAAAAAGAAGAAGAAGAAGAAGAAGAAGAAGAAGAAGAAGAAGGAAATAATGATGGTGGTAACGACGATCATGATGATGAAGCAATTAGTAAAAATAAAATAGTAAACAATGAAGCGATGTAATGGAGTAAGAATAAAAAGAAAGCAAAATTAAATGTGAGTAAAATAATTAAGGGAGGAGCGGGGAAGACGGAGGGTAAGGACAGAGAAGAAAATGAAAATAAGACGACGAGAAGTAACAGAAAGAAAGGAATGAAATAAGTAGATATAAAGAAATCTGAAGAAGTAAAAGAAAACAACAAACAAGAAAAAGGAAATAGAAAAAATAACAAAGTAAAAGAAGAACAAGAAAATAACGGATAAAATGGGAAAAAAGTGAAACAATAAATAAATAAACAAATAGATAAATAAATAATGCAAACACAAACAGTAGCAACAACAATATCAACAACGGTGAAGCGGAAGAAGTACAAGATAAAGACAGCTTGAATAACATGTGAAGTGACCAATGTGTTAATTTAGGAAATAACAGCAAGAAATAAAAGAAGAGGAAATGATGAAGAATATAGGAAAAAATAAAATTGAAAAATAAAAAGAAAGAAAAAAAGGGAAGTAACTTGGAAGAACCTTACAAGAAACTGTAGTGTAAGAGAACTGGTAATATGACTAACGATTTGTATTGCTTTCTTATGTAACAGGCGTAGGAGTGGCTTTGTGGTAAGTAGCTTGCTTATCAACCAAATGGTTCCGGATTCAGTCCTACTGCGTGGCACCTTGGGCAAGTGTCTTCTACTATAGCCTCGGGTCGACGAAAGCCTTGTGAGTGGATTTGGTAGACGGAAACTGAAAGCAGCCCGTCGTATATATGTATATATATATATATATATATATATATATATATACATATATATATATATATATATATATATATATATATAAACAAATAGTAAATGAGTATATGCATATATACGTACAGGTATGTGCATACCGACATCCACCTGTATGTATAGGTGCATATCTGGGTACAGGACATTGCAAACAAAACGTAGACGAGAAAACACGCAAGCCACATAGAGAACATTCTTCTTCATCAGCTACCCCCGTTTTAACACCGGCGTTTCGAAGAGCTGGGCAGGACGCATCGTTAAAACGGCTCTTCCCATGGACCGCAAATTAAATTTGTATACACAAATTAAATCTTGCCATGGAGGAATGTAGTGGCGGACAAAAAACAAGACAGGAAAACAAACAGAAAAGGCTTTACGGCCATATATATATGTGCGTGTGTGTGTGTCTGTGTTTGTCCCCCCAACATCGCTTGACAACCGATGCTGGTGTGTTTATGTCCCCGTAACTTAGCGGTTCGGCATAAGAGACCGATGGAATAAGTACTAGGCTTACAAAAAATAAGTCCTGGCGGTCGATTTGCTCGACTAAAGGCACTGCTCCAGCATGGCCGCGGTCAAATGACTGAAACAAGGAAAAGAGTAAAAGAGAGAGAGAGAGAGAGAGAGAGAGAGAGGGAGAGAGAGAGAGAGAGAGAGAGAGAGAGATAGAGAGAGAGAGAGAGGGAGAACACTTCGTAGAGGGTTACAGTAATTCATATATTAATTTTTTGAAGGAGGCAGTGAGCTAGCAACATCGTTAGCACACACCGGGCAAAATGCTTAACGATATTTCGTCTTTATGTTCTGAATTCAAATTCCGCCGAGGTCGACTTTACCTTTCATCCCTTCGTGGCCGATAAATTAAGTACCAGTTGTGTGCTGGGGTCGATCTAATCGACTGCAACGCCCCCCCTTCCAGCCTCCCACAAAATTTTGGGCCTAATGCCGAGAGTAGTAAAGAATATATTAATTTTTTGAAGAAGGCAGCGAGCTGGCAACACCGTTAGCACACACCAGGCAAAATGCTTAACGATATTTCGTCTTTATGTTCTGAGTTCAAATTTCGCCGAGGTTGTCTTTGCCCTTTATCTCTTCGGATTCGATGAAATAAGTACAGTTGAGCACTGGGGTCGATGCTATCGACTACCCGCTAAATTCTAGGCTTGTGCCTATAGCATAAAGGAACAGATTAACTTTGAAGAGCGGGGTCTCAAGCATAGCTGTGTGTTTAAGAAGCTTGATTTGCGACCACATGATTTCGGGTTCAATCCCACTTAGTTGCATTTTAGGCAAATGCTTTTGCCGGGCAAAATCCTTAGTGGCATTTTGCCCGACTGTACGTTCTGAGTTCAAATTCTGCCTTTCATTCTATCGAGGTCGATAAAATAATTAGCAGTCGAACACTACTTGTTACATAAATACATAGCACCACTTTATTATGAAACGTTCGTAGTTCGTGTTTAATTCCTTAGTATTAAAACTATATATATATTCACATTTTTAGCAACTCTACTTGGTAAACTGTGAGTTGTATGATGAGCATCAGCTTATCGAAATTCCTTTTAATTTCAGCATGAATCGAAATGTGTAATATGATGTTAATCATCTTGTTTTATCGTATATTGTCCACCTTTTCTCATCTGTACAAGCCATATAAATATTCGAAGCTTATTAACTTCACACACTTGACCGTATGATAGCGTCTTATCAAATGAGATCTATATATCCTAAATTTGCAAAAGAATTTGTTGTTGGGGCAGTTTAGTTTAAAGGTAGAGCACTGCGACGCGTAATCATAGGGGTATGAGTTCGAGTCTCATGGATGGTCGCTGACATATTTTTCTGCAAAATATAGGTAGTTTATCCTGTTCGTGCTATACTATTAACATTATCCTGCGTTTGAGAAGCGCGCATGGCTCAATGGTTAGAGCGTCGAACTTACGATCGTGAGATTGTGAGTTCGAATCCCGGACCGGGCTGCGTGTTGTGTTCTTGAGCAACACACTTTATTTCACGTTGCTCCAGTTTACTCAGCTGTAGAAATCAGTTGCGACGTCACAAGTACCAAACTGTTGGCGTGGAGAAGGGAGGCCGGTATGCATGAGCGACTGCTGGTCTTCCATAAACAACCTTGCCCGGACTTGTGCCTGGGAGGGTAACTTTCTAGGTGCAATCCCATGGTCAGTCATCACCGAAGGGGGTCTCAGCGTTTGAGAATAAAAATTACTTCCTTAACTATATATATATATATATATATATATATATATTCGAAACGTCTAGTTTGAATAGAGGCAGCTGACGAAGGATTAATTCCAAGTGGCTATCTGTTTTCATATGTGTTCGTTCCGTTGTCTGTAGTTCATTGTTCTAACGTCCTGTACCCTGATATGCATCTATATACACATGTAGATGTAAGTATGTACATATATGTGTGTATACATGCATATATATTCTTTGTATTATATATATATATATATATATATATATATATATATATAACATACAAAAATAAGAGGAATGACCAGCAAAAGTGGACTCCTATATGCTAGAAATAGTTGCCGAATCATCTAACCACGATATATATATACACAGGGTGTCTACAATTTCTGGGTACATGGGGTAAATAAAATCATAACATAAACCATTAAATATAAGAAATAATAATTTCTTAAAGTGTGTGTTAATCCCTATGTACCCAACCTTTGTGAACACCCTGTATATATATATATATATATATATATATATATATATATATATATATATATATATATATATATATATATATATATATATATATATATATATATATATATATATATATATATATATATATATAGTGTGTGTGTGTGTGTACGTACACTTACACATAACATACATATATATCTTCTGACTTCGACTAATTTCAAAGACAGAAAAAGAGAGGAGAGAGAAGACATTCTTGTTTTACTTATTGTTAATGTTGTTAATGCTAATATTGGTGTCATTGGTGCTGTTACTGTTGTTATTGTTATTGCTGATTGTCGTTTTATTTCCTTTCACTTTCTCAATGATGTTTGAACTTTGTTTATAGCTTTATCCAGATCCAATCCCTTGCTTTAACTTCTTTTATATCCGGCAAATAGATAATCCAAACGAAGCCAGTCGTACACGTTTCTCTTTGAAGACCGCACCAACTAAATCCTGTACCATCAACTCCCCCTCTCCCTCACACACACACACACACACATACACACACACAACTCACTAAAAAATCTCTTAACTAAACTGAACTAACTCCCATACATGGCTTCAATTTATTTCTTTATTTAGTTGTTTTTGTTTGTCTTACCTTCTTCGTGTTTTATTGTTTATTCTACATATTTCGGGATCGTTAGTTCGTCCGTCATTTGTCGCTGTTTCCTGCCGAGTCAATTGACACTGAATCTTTTCCACACACACACACACACACACTGACATCCCAATGATTAAATCCTCTTTGCGTTGTAAATAGATGCTACGTGAAGGTACGGCTCAAATACTATTTATATCCCTCGGATATATGAGTGAAATTGTGATATTATGCAGCAATGAACTTGTATGTAGAAACTTAGCTTCAATTGCATTCGCTATAGCGTAAATGATTAAAAGCGGCGAGCTGGCAGTGTCATCACGTTCTGAGTTCAAATTCTGCCGAGGTTCACTTTACCTTTCGCACTTTGGGGGTTGGTAAAATAAGCAGCAGTTAAGCATTAGTGTCGATGTGTTCGACTTTCCCACAACTCCGAACGTGTTAGCCTTGTCCCAAAATTTGAAATCAATATCGTGTAAATGATTTCTGTTTATATATATATATATATATATATATATATATATATATATATATATATAAACCAGTGGCGACTCCGGCACTCGGGCTGTTCTGGCTTAGCCTGAGTATAAATTTAGTAAAGTGAACGTGTATTTGCAAGCTGATCTAATTTCTGCCAACACTGACTTCAAGTATGTAATTTCAGCCATTAACTCGGGCTCCCTTTATTGACCCTGGTCAAGTTCATTTATTTTCGTTCACCGTCTGGTAGTAATTTTAGTGGCACCCTGTCTAAAAAACACATCATTCGTAGCAGAGGTTTTCTCGACATCGTTCACACCCGTTTGGTTCGGACTCAGAAGTTACAGCCGAAGTTGTTATCTATAATCGTAAAAATTAAAAGTAATTCAAATTCAATGTTTTCTTGAAACAATAAATTTCTTTAGAGATTTGGATTTAAATTCCAATTTATGAAAAGTTTCCGTTCTACAATATTCTTAAAGGAACGAAGAATTATCCAGCAACCTGGGCTAATAAGAACGAGCATGGTGGGTGTAAAAGAATAACTGGCATCTCTTGTCAAGAGTACAGGTGACAGTCAGATCACTGATGTTTGTTGTGCACTCTGCTGACATTATTCGATTGTTGTTATTCTGTGCGTATGTGCGTCTGTGCGTAAAGATCAGTTGTGTTTTGCCCTTAACTTAGAAATGGAGAAAGACATAGTGCTAGTTATAAAAAAAATAAGCCATTTGGGGCTAGAAATATTGCCGAAATCTGTGATGAGCCCGAGTGTCAAAATCTGTGATGACCTAGCGTCGCCTCTGATGTATATATATATATATATATATATATATATATATATATATATATATATATAAATGCATACAGTGTACATTTACACATAAGAGAGATATCCATAATAGGACATCTAACCCGCTAGAAGGAGCAGTCAAACTCCAAACCACAATTAGGGATAATTTCGAAAGGGAATGAAAAATAAAATCATTTACCATCTTTTTCCTGAACCAAGATTTCAAGCTATCTTTAGCAAAATAAAATAAAATAATTTGCAAGGCTAGCTATCATCAGCAGGAAAGCCAAAATCAACACATAGATTTGTTAATAATGATATATACATACATATATATACATACATATGTATAAATAAATAAATATATATATATATATATATATATATATAAACCTGTAGTTCGACTCTATATTAACCTCATATTTCAATTTAAAGTTAGAACCAAAATTAAGTTTCAGATATTTAGTTTTGTAATCGATATTGCGAATTTGAAACCCTTTAGCTTCAGTAGTTATTCAGACACTCAACGAAGTTGAAAAATGAAACATGCCATCTCCTGTCTAACAACTATGCTTAGCCCTTGGGTGACGTTAGCAACGGTTTTGATGTAACATTCATGGTGTTGTTAGCAACACTTTCTGTGTTGTAACCGTTCATATCAGGGTTAACGACCGGTTATTTTCCACCTAAATTCTGCAGATATTGTCGCATGTAGATATTCAGGTTATATGCCAGTAACATCAATGTATAAATCTTTCCCCTGACGAATTCATAAACAAGCAGCACTGTCTCTCTTTTTCCTTTTTTCTCTTTCTTTTCTTTCTTTGCCATTCATTCACTTTCTCTCTCTTTCTTATGCAATTCTCTTTATTTACTTTCTCTCTCTCTTTCTTATAACTACAGGTTATGAGAAAGAACGAGAGAGAGCAAACCCACAATTCATATGTATATATATATATATATATATATATATATATATATATATATATATATATATATATATATATATATATATATATATATATATATATATATATACATATATATATATATATATATATATATATATATATATATATATATATATATATATATATATTATATATAGGAGTGGCTGTGTGGTAAGTAGCTTGCTTACCAACCACATGGTCCCGGGTTCAGTCCCACTGCGTAGCACCTTGGGTAAGTGTCTTCTACCGACCAAAGCCGACCAAAGCCTTGTGAGTGGATTTGTTAGACGGAAACTGAAAGAAGCCCGTCGTATATATGTATATATATATATATATATATATATATATGTATGTGTTTGTGTGTCTGTGTTTGTCCCCCCAACATCGCTTGATAACCGATGCTGGTGTGTTTATGTCCCCGTAACTTAGCGGTTCGGCAAAAGCGACAGATAGAATAAGTACTAGGCTTCTAAAGAATAAGTCCTAGGGTCGATTTGCTCGACTAAAGGCGGTGCTCCAGCATGGCCACAGTCAAAAGACTGAAACAAGTAAAAGAAAAATAAAAGAAATATATATATATATAATTTATTCTTACAGAAGGCATAAATACACAAGCAAGCGAACAATTCTTAAATACCTTCTTTTCTTTCGTATTAGCACAAAAATATATTTATTTTCATCAATTTGAGCATTGCACCAACTTTATAGAAAAAGCTACTGGAATAAAAATGTTGATTTAAGAAAATATCGTGAACGTCATCATCTTTCAGTGTAGTTTTACGATTTTATATCTTTCTCATCAACATATATTCATGGCTATAAATTTAACCTGCCAGGGCGAAATAGTTGTCAGCGAAGACTGTGGTCAATGTCCCTTTTTTTCATGGCTACCTTACAAAGGGGAATGCAAACTGTACTTGAACCAGGGTAGGTACATTGGATTGGTTAGGGGTGTGACGGCGCCGGATCACAAAAATAAATTTGTCTTTTATAAACAAATTGGTCTGCCGAAAAAAAAAACCTAATTCCAATACATTACTACTACTACTACTACGTATCGCCCTTACCACTCCACACTGCGTAGTCCCCACGAGACCATCGGTCGTTTCTCACTAGTCCCTCATCTCTAACTCACAATCTGTCGACAGATTAATAATAATATGTTTGTAATCTGACTCTTAGACACTTGTGAAAGCATCAACATTGCTCCGAGAAACTGCCCCATCTTATATAGCATATAGCATTCTTTATCCACTTCTATCTTTCTATAAAAAAGATCCTCCACCCTGACCCTTCCTCAATCATCATATTCGGACTATCTTATTGCTTATACATACAACTATTTCAACAACGAAGGACTCTTTCATACACACACACTCACACACATACATATATGTGCATGTGTATCTGTGTATCTATATATGTATATATATGTAATTAAAATAATTTAAATGATCTGATAAGCTTGGCCTGCCTTAGTTTTGATTGCCTTTTCTTTTAATATATATATATCCTTTATCTTTTACTTGTTTCAATCATTTGACTGCGGCCATACAGATGTATCTATTAATCTCTCTCTCAGTCTTTATATATATATATATATATATATATATATATATATATATATATATATATATATATATATATATATATATATATGTTTTTTTCTTCCTATGCTGGCACTAGATTTTAGCTCTATTTAGAATAAAGATCTTATCCTTATTTATATAGATATTTTAAATATATATATTCGGATAGAATAAATGGGTTAATAGAAACCAAGGTAGCAAAGGTCACAAAATAACTGTGGTGTATTCCTGTTAGTGAGGAGAAACTCCTTGATATTTTGGGTATTTGAGTATATATAAAAATTTAAGGAATGGAGTAAACGCATGTTATAACTGCATACTTTATTCCGACATATGTTTCGAAGAATTACAATTTATACGGAAGTGCCACATAGTGGGACTGAACCTGGAACCATGTGGTTGGGAAGCAAGCTTCTTACCACGCAACCACACCTCACACACACACACACACACACACACACACACACACATATATATATATATATATATATATATACACACACACACACAGAGAGAGAGAGAGAGAGAGAGAGAGAGAAATAGATAGGTAGATAATGTGCATTTATACATTCATACACACGTATAGGCATCCACACAAATACACATATACAAAGACAGACACAGAAAGAGAGAGAGAGAGAAAGAGAGAGAGAGAGAGAGAGAGAGAGAGAGAGAGAGAGTGAGAGAGAAAGAGAAAGAGAGAAGAGGAAGATAAAAGTTCTGAATGAAGCTGTCTGGTTATGAGGATTGCTTCCCAACCTTGTGGCACTTAGTTCAATACTCCTGCGTGGTATCTGAAATATGTAGGTTCGAAAAGTAAGGTTCTGTTACAAATTTGAACATTCCCATTGGTTGATCAAAGTAACCGACATTTCAGTAACCGAATTTAGAGTGTAAGCGGTTGTATATTCCGAAGCATTTCGCTATTTTCTGTAATTTTCAGACAACTTCGGAATCTCCTGCAACTCTTCTTGACGGTCCCCTTGCTTAAGTCGGTGAATGCTACCATAATCCTTGCCTTCAGTTCATCTTTGGTGTTACAAAGGAGTTTTGCTGGTCTCTCGCTCGATTGCGCCCCATGCATAATAATCAAGGGGCTTGCAGTTTGGAGAGTTAGGTGACCAGATGTTAGGTATGATGTGGCCGCAGAAATTGTCTGACAGCCATGACAGGTTTCTCCTAATTGTGTGGCATAGTGCAGAACCCTGTTGCCAGACATAAGGTCTTCCAGTAGCCACTCTCTTGACACAGGGCAGCACTACCACATCCAGGCACTTGATGTAGGCCTCTGTGTAGAGTGTGAGGCCGTGTGGGGCAATGAATGAAAGCAAGGCTTTGATCTGGCAGAGGCTATAGTAGAAAATACTTGTCAAGGGGTCATAATAGAGTCTGAACTCATACTTTTAACTATAATTTTGTTTAACTTTTCATGCCAAGTGCGCCAGTTATTTTTTGTTATATTTAATTTCTGTTGCGGTACACAGAGCTAAAAAAAAAATTAAAACCCATTCCCTTAAGCAACGGTCATGCTGCTTAAGAACCCTGTCCATTTGGCCATCTGCCGTTCTCAAACAGATAATCAAACAAAACTGTTAAAACTAACAAATAAATAGATATAAAATAACAGTATGATGGAAGGAAAGGCTGTTTTGGGTGAAAGGGTAAAACGAGAAATAGGAACGAGGGGGACAAAATGTGAAAGGTGACATTCCGAGACATTAAGAAGTAATAAAGCTAGAACTGTGTGTTTGTATAAAATGCAGATGTTAAACTATTTACATTTTATTAATATATCAATCAGTACTTTGTTTGGGTAGAAAAAAAGGGGGAAGCTTCGTGTGTCTTTTTATCCGTATGAGTGCGTGTTTCTGTTTGAACGCACACACGCACACACACACACACACACACACACACACGCATACATTCATACGTATAAAGAGCTTTTTATACAATGATCTACATCGAATAGACATATATACATGTCCGTACTAGGTCGTCTGTCCTCTCCTGGGTGCCATTCTACCAGATATAGTGTATGTATGCTGGACATGGACACACGCGCACACACACGCACACATACATGCACACACACGCACACATGCACACACACACACACACATACACACACACACACACATATACACACACACACTCTCACACACACACGCACAAACATAAGCACAAAAAACCGCGCATACTTTGACAAATGAATAAACACATTGACGCATGTACACACTCTCACGCCACATAAACACACACACATTGTGATATCGTGCCGCGGGTGTTTATAATAGAACCATTACTATCTGCTGTCAGAAAGGTTGTGTAAGGTCAGGTTGCATGTATACGGGGAGGCGTGTGTATGTATGCCGGTGTGTATATGTGTATGCATGTATATTGGAAGAGTTGGAAGTGTATTTTGTTTATTTATCTCTATCATTTTCATCAACCGCAATTCCTCTCGTCATGCTCCACTCAGTGGTGTGTAACAGATGTATGTAAATGCGAGTTAATGTTGAAGCCATGTTACTCTATGTGTATATGTGAGCAAGCGTATGTACGTTTGTATCTATTTAACTGCTATCTATGAAGATGTTTGCTTTCCAACGACAAGGTTACGGGTTCAGTCCCACTGTCTGGGTGGCACATTGGGCAAGTGCCTTCTAATGTAGCTTCGAGCTGACCAAAGCCTTGTGAGCGGATTTGGTAGAGGGTTCTTCATTGGAAAATACTAGCAATATGTATGTGAGTTTTTCTTTTTTCAATTGTGCAAATGCAGTCAGCCTTTTGCAAATAAATATTTAACGCTCCATCCAACCTCATTTCAAGTCATTATCACATCTGCCTTTCATGCTGCTTAAATCAATAAGATAAACAACTAAGTCTTCTGTTTGTTTGTGCCTTATATATATATATATATATATATATTATTCTTTTACTCTTTTACTTGTTTCAGTCATTTGACTGTGGCCATGCTGAAGCACCGCTTTTAGTCGAGCAAATCGACCCCGGGACTTATTCTTTGCAAGCCTAGTACTTATTCTATCGGTCCCTTTTTGCCGATCCGCTAAGTGACGGGGGCATAAGCACACCAGCATTGGTTGTCAAGCAATGCTAGGGGGACAAACACAGACACACACACACACACACACACACACACATATATACATATATACGACGGGCTTCTTTCAGTTTCCATCTACCAAATCCACTCACAGGGCTTTGGTCGGCCCGAGGCTATAGTAGAAGACATTTGCCCAAGGTGCCACGCAGAGGGACTGAACCCGGAACCATGTGGTTGGTAAGCAAGCTACTTACCACACAGCCACTCCTGCGCCTATATATATATATATCTATGCCGCTTGTGTGTTTTCTCGTCTCTGTTTTGTTTGCAATGTCCTGTACCCAGATATGCACCTATACATACAGGTGGATGTCGGTATGCACATACCTGTACGTATATATGCATATACTCATTTACTATTTGTTTATATATATATATATATATATATATATATATATATATACATATACACATATATATATAATACATACGTGCATATACACACTCACACATACACACATATATCTATATATGCTACATATGTGGGCAATTCTGTCTGTAGTTGTGTTTGTGGAGTTGTTAGCTAACTCCTCCTACATTGTTTTATCGATTTTAATGAAAGTTGAGACGCAGGTAGAACTCATGTCTAGAAACCTCATGTCATACTCAGATTGTTGAAATAAACCCGATAATAGTGCCCCTACAAGGAATCCTTATATATACATATATATCTAATATGTTTTATTTTAAAAGGTAAGGGAAAAACTCATTCGCCCTTGGAAGGAATTCTTATATATATAGCCAAGGGAAATAACACATTAATTTTCCTAAATTATTTGGTAAAAATGAAGCTGAATATGCTTATTTCTTAGTATTTGAACTGTTAGAGTTATCTTCACAGTTTATCCAGTACAACGCTTAAACAAGTAAATAATATTTTCCTAAACAATAAATCCACTTATGTCGGTGAGTGACTTATTCACGAATATACAAACACTAGCGCACCTGAGGGTAACATTCTCTGGGAACGAACAAACGCCCTTTCCAGAGTTATTTACTTTGAATTGTTATTATCTCATAGCTAATTAGCCTGTTATTACGTAACATGCTTCACGATTTTAGTATACATACCTTATTAGTATTTCCTCCTATGTTCTATATACTCTCTGAACGCATTAAATCCCTTTTCGGGGCTACTTTATTTGAACTCTTACTAACGGGTAACTAATTTCATGTTATTACATAACTGACTTCACAATTTGGGTATTCATAGCTTATTGGGAATTTCTAAAACAACATCCTGTGTAAGACAGTTCTGTATTCTCTGAAAATGCAAAAACCCTTTTAAGGGCTACATACTTTGTATTGTTGTTATTGAATTAACGAAACAATTATGAGAATGGAACCAAGGGATAAGCCCCGCTTTCCCGGTAATTACCGGGTACGTCAGCAAGTATATATATATGTATATATATATATATATATATATATATATATATTTGTGTTGAACTTTAAAACAAACAGTCGTATGGAAGGTTTCATTTTAACAAAGATTGAAGTTAAGTCAGTGTTGACAAATTGTCTAATTATTTCTTCCTTAATATCGCTTAGTATAAAAGTACATATATCACACACACACACACACACACACACACACACACACACACACACACACACACACATACACACATACACACACACACACACGCACGCACACACGCATACACACACTCATACATATATATATATATATATATATATATATATATATATATATATATATACACGCACGCACACAAACGTACAAGCTCACAGTCTTTCGTTCTTTGAAACAAGCAGACAGGTGATGCATATATAAATCGTTTACACTTACACATACACAGAGCGAGTATATACATACATACATGCATGCATGCATACATACATACATGTACGTATGCATATATATATATATATATATATATATATATATATATATATATATATGTATATATATATATATATATATATATATATATATATATATATATATATATATATATATATATATATATATATATATATATATATATATATATATATATATATATATAGACGTGGCCTCTGTGGTAAGAAGCTTGCTTTCCAACCACATGGACCCGGTTTCAGTCCCACTGGCACCGTGGCAAAGTGTCTTCTTCTAAAGCCTGGGGCCGACCAAAGCCTTATAGGTGTTTGTCCTCCCACCGTCGCTTGACAACCGATGTTGGTGTGTTCATGTCGCTGTAACAGTTCGGCAGAAGAGACCGATAGAATAAGTACTAAGCTTACAAAGAATAAGTCCTGAGATGGATTTTTTCGACTAAAAAGGGCTGCACACACATACATAGGTGTAAAAATGTATACGCACATTAACACATACAAACATGCACGTATATACATATAAGTTTAACCTGCACTACGGATACAATACATTTCTAAAGATTTTACAGCCATGTGGAATTCTGTAACGCAAAATCTGTTACACACTGCCTTCCATGTAACATAGACGTTTGTATCGCCAACGAAAATATGACTCTCGTTGCGGAACATCGTCTTACGAAGACATGTTAAGAAACACAACGTTTCCATAACGAAGGAAGTTCCTGTATATATACAGTTATGTATGCGCATGCATGTATCTGTGTGTGTGCGGGGCACGTGCATACGTATGTACGTATGTATGTATGTATGTATGCATGTATGTATGTATGTATCTCTATAAACATGTATGCGCGCACGTGTTTGTGCATGTTGATGAGTGTTGTGTGTGTTCACGTGTATGTATTAGGGTAAGTGTATATAATCTTTATAAGTATACAGTTACATAGTGTTGATATGTCCATATTCTTTGCATACTTTGTGGATAGAATTCTAGATATAATTGTTAGAGTATGTTTATATATGTCTGTCTACTACTCTGTCGAGCTACCTTGATAGATATACTCGTACAATGTACATACATATATACATATATACGTACAAATATACATACGTACTTATATATATATATATATATATATATATATATATATATATATATATATATATATATATGTAAATAAATAAATAAATACATACATACGTATATACATATTCATGTATATTTATTTATTTATACGGCCTCAAAAACATATATTTGTATTTATAAGTAAACACACATGTATGTAAATATATGCATATATATATATATATATATATATATATATATATATATATATATATATATATATATGTATGTATATATATATATATATATATATATATATATATATATATATATGTATGTATATATATATATATATATATATATATATATATATATATGTATGTGTATGCTTATAAATATATATATATGTATATGCACTCTCAATAACTCACGCGTGCACACAGAAGCATATACGCGCGCGCGCGCAAACACACATATAGAGTGATGTATTCATAAATACAGAAATAAAAATATGCTTAGATATTTAATATATGTATGCGTGGATAGTTAAAATATATATGTGTGTGTGTGTATGTATGGAATTATTAGCATAAAAACACACACACATATATATATGTACATACACACAACCATCCATCCCTACATATATATATGTATATATATATATATATATATATATATAAACAGTTCCTAATGGAATACAGGACGTGATATTCTAGAACAATGACCGACTCCTCACGTATCTTAATGGCAGCCATTTGTGTGGTCTCGCAGGTGGCATTGAAATAAATATTAGTGAAATGAAGACCTACGCGGTCATTTTGTCATATATTATACGAAGATTATTAACTATTACAATTAAACGCTCTCTTCAAGCTGCTTTAACTCACATAGGTGTACAAGCTCGCACATATACACGAGATAAAAATAAAAACGAATGTTCAATGTTTATGTAAAGGCGTGTTTATATTGCCTATGTGAGGGCGCGTAGCTTAGTGGTTAGGGTACTCGACACACGATCGTAAGGTTATGGGTTTCATTTCCTGCGGCACCTTGTGTCTTTCAACTAGTCACTTTATTTCACGTTGCTCTGGTCCACTCAGATGTGAAAAATGAGTTGTACATATATTTCAAATGTCCAGCCTTGTCACATTATGCGTCGCGCTGAATCTCCCTGAGAATTACGTTAAGGGTACAAGTGTTCGTGGAGTGTTCAGCCACTTGCACATTATTTTCATAAGCAAGATGTTCCGTTTATCGGATCAACTGGAACCCTCGTCGTCGTAACCGATGTAGAGCCAGTCATTTTCTTTATGTTGCCATTTTCTTTACAGGGCCAGATAGTGCAACAGGTTGGGTTTCAAGGACCCCTAGCTCTTCAATATTCTCGCCAAGATACCTACATGGGGTGTATGTAGGTATTTTCAAGACAAAACTGGTTCTCCTCCTGTCAAGAGTTCCGGATGAACCTATCTTTCGACATGAAACGCAGATGAGGGCGGCAACATCAAACTCGCTCATTAACCAAAAGCCATATATCAGAGAAGGTTTCAAGTAGGGAAAATGTAGCAAAGCTAACGGTGTCACAGCATGGCCGCAGCCCTCGAGCTGAAACTAGTAAATTAAAATTTCAAATATACGTATTAATATATATATATATATATATATATATATATATATATATATATGTATGTATGTATATACAGGAGCACCACTGTGATCTTTCTGATTTTCTCAGTCTTGGGTGTTTCACATCACAACTTTTGTACGACGTGCCTTTGTCCCAGTTGTTGGCCCATTTTGTGTATAAGTGAGTTTGATTCTGTTGCCTTTGGTTGCACCTCGTGTGGGATTGTTGGTTCATCCGGTATTATGGAGAAGAGGATGTCTAGTTCCATTTTAAAGACATATACTTCCACCTTATGCAGAGTTTTCAATTTTTGTGGCAGGGCTTTGAATAGCTGCGGGCCTTTGAATCCTAGACTATTGCACTACCTGGTCCTGAATTTTGAAGAAGTGGATACTACCCTTGGTAAAATACAATGGCGGCCAGTTCTAGCATTTGTATAACACTCAATGCCGAAAATTAGGTATTAGCCATTCTACAGTTTTCCTTGTGTAGGTTATTGCATATCTGTTGCCCATTCATTCCGAGTAGTAGAGTTGCAGTTTTCTCAGCCTATCCTTGTAGATCTGCACTTCAAGCTCCACTGTTAGCTTGATACTATGTGGTTACCATAACTGGGAACAATAGTCCAGGAAGCCGAGGACAAAGTTTCTCTACAGGGCCAACATAGTTTCTTGGTCTCTTGTCTTCAAGGACCTCAGCACCCAACCTGCCGGTATTCTGCACTTTGATGCTATCTTGGTAATGTTCATATCAAATAATGCATTATTGCACATACTGATGCCCAAGTCTTTCACTGCCTGTGATTCTGGGATTGTAGTGACTTCGGGTTCTGTATATGCAGGTTGTACTGTATTTGTGAGTTGATAGTGTAGTGCTTCAAATTTTCCAGCATTAAACTGCATGTTGTTTATATATATATATATATACAATACGTATATAGAAGCGTGTATGGATATGTGCGTCTGTGTATACATATAAAGAAATATATGTGCATTCCCTCAAGAAATATTGAGAATAGTTAAACATACTTGATTGCATGGATCGTTCATCTAATTTCTGCTTTTGTTTAGCCTAGGCAAATAAAAATATACGAAATAAAACAAAGGTTAAGAAAACAGTAAATATAAAACACTCTCTAAAAAACTTATCACCCCACAAGGATAAATATAAGATGACTATAAATTTACTTATTTACAAAACAATGAGAACAAACCACAAAATAAGATGAACAAAGTATTAATTGTAAATTGTTAAGTAAATGCAAAGTAAATTATATATTTTTCTCGGAAAGATAAAGTAAAACCAATCAAGGAAACAACAAATTATCGATTCAGTTCAAAATTCATAATAGTGTACAAGATTATTAGAAAACAACATTTCTTGGAATAGTAATTTACTCAAGATATATTTGTGATGAATTTTCTGTTATTTCCTTCTCCTTTTCGTTTTCTACATTCATATGTTTGTCTTTCTCTTAATCAATGTATATTCACACATACGCACCATAAACACACACACACACACACACACACACACACACACACACACACACACACACACACACACACACACACACACATATCAATATATATAAAATTCAGAATGTCTATCTGTGTGTGCTTCTGTATTTGTGCATCACTAAAACTCGAGAACTACCTAACCGATTGCATTCAAATTTTACCCATGCCACACTTAGGGTCCATGCAGTGTCATGGGCAAAAAAAAAAAAAAAAAAAAAAAATTAATCTCCTTTCCTAATGCGAGCCCGGAACAATGTCTTATATCTTACACTATTTCAGCATTACCTATCAAAAGTGAAACAATAGCATCTCCATTGTAATATGAGATAATACTTTCAGTTTTAATACTTTAACTATTGATACTGAAACTATTAAAAGTGAAACTATTATCTCACTTGTATACATGCATATATATATATATATATATATATATATATATATATATATATATATATGTGTGTGTGTGTGTGTGTGTGTGTGTGTGTGTGTGTATACATACTATGTATATATATGCATGTATATATGTGCATATACATCTGCACATATATATATATATGTATGTATACATATATACATATATATATATATATATATATATATATATATATATAAATGTATACGTATATATGTATTTGTATGTATGTATATGTATAGATGTGTATGTATATATGTATATATATAAATATATATAGAGATTTATATGTACATATACCTATATATGTATATATATATGTAGACATATATGTATGCATGTATATATGTGTATATATAAGTGTACATATATATGTGTGTATATATATATATATATATATATATATATATATATATATGTATATATATGTATATATATGTATGTATATATATGTATGTATATATATATATGTATGTATATATATATATATATGTATATATATATATATATATATATATATATATATATATATATATATATATATATATATATATATATATATATATATATATATATATATATATATATGTATATATCTATATATACATGTGTAAATTTGTGTGTCGGTGTTTGTACTCCCACCATCGCTTGACAACCAATATTGCTGTGTTTACCTCCTCGTAACTTAGCCGTTTGTCAAAACACACCGATAGAATAAGTATTAGGTTTGGAAAGAATGAATCCTGACTCGATTTCTTCGACTAAAGGCGGTACTCTTGCATGGCCGCAGTCACATGCTCGAAACAAGTAAAACAATAAAAAGCTATGCCATTTTAATACCGAGCAATACCAGGTATCCCTGCTAGTGTGTATATATCTATACTATATATAAAACAGAGATGTGTGTGTAATCGCTTATCACGTGAAAACGGCTTCACTATTTACTTCCATACTTGTGATGCATGAATAATTTGACCTCGGATAAATCTTAGGCTCTTCATTTGATTTTTTAAATTAAAAATAAATAATATTGCTTTATATTTATGATTCACTTCTTTAAAAAGGTTCCTCAATGTCAACTTCCGGTATTGACGTAACAACGGCTTACATACTTGTGATGCAATGTCAACTTCCGGTATTGCGCGCGCGCATACACACGTGTGTCTTTGTAAATATGTTTGTATACATTTATGTAAGTGTGTGTTTGTAATAGACAGAGTGTGAGTGAGTCAAGGCGTGTGTTGTCATATGTATCCATCATTTTTGGATGTATGAGTGCATGTGAGTGTGTGTGTGAGACAGAGTGAGAGCGGTGTGTATGTAGTATTTACTCTCTCTCTCTCTCTCATACACACGCACACACACTCACTCACACACAAAGATGTATGCATATTTATGCATGTACGTATACATGACAACAAACCTCTCTCTCTCTCTCTCTCACACACACACTCTCTCTCTCTCTCTGTCTCTGTCACACACACATACACACGTCCATTTCATCTGATGTATAATACTGTGTGTGTGTGTGTGTGTGTGTGTGTGTGCGTTCGTGCGTGCGTGCGTGGGGGGTTCCACAATCGCCATTTATTTCAATTACTCTTGTGAGGATATTCACGTAAATCATTTCTTTCATTTAATCCCCATTTTAATTTTCGTAAAAGTTTCCAAGTACCATCATCATCATCATCATCATCATCGTTTAACACCCGCTTTCCATGCTAGCATGGGTTGGACGATTTGACTGAGGACTGGTTAAACCGGATGACAACACCAGGCTCCAATCTAATTTGGCAGAGTTTCTACAGCTGGATGCCCTTCCTAACGCCAACCCCTCAGAGAGTGTAGTGGGTGCTTTTACGTGTCAACCGCACGAGGGCCAGTCAGGCGGTACTGGCAACGGCCACGCTCAAAATGGTGTCTTTCATGTGCCACTCTCGAGCAACTCCGGGTGCCTCTGCTAGTATATATATATATATATATATATATATATATATATATATATATATATATTCATACATCTATCAATTTTTCTATCGATCTGTCTGTTTGTCTGTATATATTGGGTTGGTTAACATTTCCGTTCGTTTTTTTTCTTGTCGACACTAAACCTCAAGCACTCAGCTGCTAACTCTACTCTCTGTTTTGCATGCGTATTCGTTAGATACATGACACTTCCACGTAGTTCGACATGAAGTTGCGACGAGACAGGTTGTATTTTGTGTGCTTGGGATCACTCTGGATATGTATTGCTAAAATAAATATTATCGACACCTCATGCTGTTTTATTTCAAAAATACTCCTCGATCTGGTCGTTAAACTGAAATTAACACCGTCATAAATCCACATTATTCTACCAAGATGCTCGCAGATATTCCCCAAGTATCCAAATCGATTATTGAAAGCCATCTGCATCAACCAGCAGGTCTCTTGTTTAGGCCCCACACCAACTGAATAAGGCGAACCTCACCCATTGCAGAAACGTAAAGAAAATTATTTTCTGTAGAGAATTATGATAGGGATCAAAAAATGGATTGTGTATAAGACTGTGAAACGCAAACAATCATTGAGGAAACGCAATAAACTACCAAAAACAACCCCCAAAGCAGGACTTCGTCTGAAAAAAATTATGCTTTTAGTTTGATGGTATTAGAAGGGTGTTTTCTTTCGCGAGATTTTTCCCACGGACTGGACCATTAGTTAGGATACGACCTGTGACCAGCTGGATAAATTAAACTCAACCATCCACCAGAAGTGCCCAGCACTTGCTAATCGTAAGAGCATTATCTTTTATTGCGAAAATGTCAGACAGCACGCATTGCAGACGCAGTAGAAATTACTTTGGGACTTGCCTGGGCAGTGTTGCCGCACCCTCCATATCTGCCCGACCTTGCACCTTCAGATTTCCACCTGTTTCGATCTCTTAAATATTCTTTGAATGAACAGACCTGAAGAAGATGTAAGAATTCACCTGGAAGAGTTTTACGCCAGTAAAGACAAGAAGAATGGATCTTCCCACTATTTAGTGGCATTTCTTCCAATGTTTTATATTCTGCGTTCAAATCCCGCTGGAGCACACTTTGTCTCTATTCTTTTGAGGGTATTTAAAATAAAGTACCAGTCAAGTGCTGGTATCAATGTAATCGACTAACTCTTTTACCTAAAATTGCCAGCCTTGTATCAAAATTTGGAACAATTATATTAGTTGCTCGTCATCCCTTCGGTGTTTATAATATAAAGAAAGTTTGAAAAAAATTTTGTGAAATTATTTACGTCTTTCACATCAACAAGGTTCACTAATTCGTCGCTGCTACATTAGTCACCAGTGAGTAGTAAAACGAACGGAGTTCTCAATACAACACACCAATAGAATACAATTAATTTTACCTCATAGTCCGTCCTCTTCCGTTAGAAAACTGTTTTTGCACTGCTAAAGAACATATTTTCCAACATATATGAGTCGTCAGTTGCCGAGAGTTAAACATAAATCTATGAAGCTGAATTATGAGCATGTGTGTTTGTGTACATCGTGTATATAGAAACGTACATGTACACATTCACCCATCCACATACTTTTATTTACCTGCATATGTTCGTAAGCCCTGTGTGTGTACATGCGGGTGTTTGTATACGCGTGTATTTATCTATGTTGTATAATGAGGAAGTGGATAGATAACAACTCTAAATATTACACACACACATATGTGTGTGAATGTGTTTGTGTGTGTGCGTACATGTGTTTGTGTGTGTGTTAATAGATACTGATAAATTACTAGCTCGTAATTCTGATTTTTTACTTTGCCGATTATTAAATAACTTGAACTAAAAAGATAGCCTGACCATACATATATAGAAGAATCAGTAAGCACACCGAGATGTGACTAGCCATCAGT
>NC_142930.1:17349701-17362201 GCF_046866305.1 Octopus bimaculoides | reverse complement strand
GACAGCATGGAATAATAACAAGCCAGAGGCTTGTTATATGTGCTGGAGGATATAGTCAATTGCAAAGCCCTAAATACATGTCTCATATTTATTTTACCTATCCTCGAAGGATGAAAGGCAAAAGCTCACACCCATAAGTATGAAGTGTCTAACATCATACTGCAAAGTTCATTCTTCTTCTTCTTCTTCTTCTTCTTCTTCTTCTTCTTCTTCTTCTTCTTCTTCTTCTTCTTCTTCTTCTTCTTCTTCTTCTTCTTCTTCTTCTTCTTCTTCTTCTTCTTCTTCTTTCGATCTTTGATTGCCCTCTCTTCCTCATGCACTTATCACAAATAGGTAAGTTCGTTAATAATTCTTCTCCTTTAAGTTGCTTCAAATATTGTATTTTTACTATTTTCTTTTACTTTGATTCGTTTCACACCTAATCCAGTATAGTATGAACTTTTATCTGTAAACGTAAGATGTACAGTCGTCATACATGAGGCTGTTCTCCTTGGTGGAATATATCCGCCTACCCACTCTTCGCGCACACACACAAAACTGTATTACCTGAGAAGAGGTGAGAACTGAAAGGATAGCAGAGAAAACAAATCAAAACAACTACTTAGTACCGTCTTACAATGCAACATGATGGAGCTGTCAGCGGTTAAACCGAGAATTCTATCGAGCTTGCTTTGAGTGTGAAATTATTTTGATAACTGAATACCCCACAAGAAAAATGACGAATGTCAAAACGACTACTTAACAGCTGGTGTCAAGTGGGAATTTTTGATCTAAATCTACAAAACACAGTAGGCCAAGCCCTAACCATCAGGTAAAAAGGTTAAAAGATTTAGAGACCCTCTTCGGTTATGAATGACCACGGGATTGACCCTCCGAGGCACAAATCTGGGCAAGGTTGTTCTATGATAGACATCAATCACCCATGCATAGCAATCTCCCATCTCCACGCCACCGATACAGCTTGACACCAGTGACGTCGCTACTAATTTATACAGATGAATGAACTGGAGAAACAAGAAATAAAGTGTCTTGTTCAAGAACACAACACACAGCCCGGTCCGGGAATCAAACACTCTACTTCATGATTGTGAGCCCGACCCTCTGAGCCATGCGCCTTCACAATCAAAAGCCCTAACAATCAAAAGAATGGATACATATCAGATGCTAGAAGAGGAGAAGTTAGCTTGAGAGAGTGTGTGAGACGAAGCTGGAATAGTTGAGGGAGATGACGATTGTGAGAACAGAATGTTTAGAAGTGACAGAAATAACGAAACACTGGTCGAAATGCATAAGAATTGGCAAAATAATCCTTTCTACTAAAGGCACAAGGTCTGAAATATTATGGACTGGGGACTGACTAGTCGATTACATCGATGCCAGTGTTTCACTGGTACTTAATTTATCCACCCCGAAGATGAAAGGCAAAGTCGACCTTGGCGGAATTTGAACTGAGAACATAGCGACGGGCGAAATACCGCTAAGCATTTCGCCCGGTGTGCTAACGATTCTGCCAGCTCGCCGCCTTATAATTGACAAAATAATGACGAAACGTACGTTACCTACAGAAATATATCGATTGAAGAACAAGCAAACTAGGAAGTTGATGAAGTGTGCATCTCGAATATGATGGTTGATGAGCTAAACACTCCTAAAATGGCGAAACCTATCAACCTAAGCTCTACTGAAAGGAAAGAAAAACATAAAAAGTAGGTACGGTACAAGGCTATTTTGAAACTGAAGATCTAGAAGAATATTATAAGTTACAAAGAATTGTTCTGCTAGCAAGAAGTGAATGCCAAAAATCCAACTTGAAATTATGAAAAGATCCTTTAAAATATATATTTCATGTATTTTATTAGATTTTTTTAGCATACTGAATACACTCACAACCAAACTCCATAGAGCTACAGAGAGCCGATATATTAGTTGAGAATACAGAAGCAAGATTATCTAACACTAAAGAAACATAGAACAATGTTGCCAAAAGCAATGAATTTTATGGTCTCAAATTCATCCGGTCTCAGAAGAAACTGAAAGGTCACAAAGAACGTTCACCAGTAAAATGACTTCGTTTAAAATTACTGGAAACGTCTGAAACTTCTGCGTCTCTCTCAAAGTCCGAAGAGTGAGATATACTATCATATACAATTGGAAAATCCTGGAGGGGCATGTTCTAAATTTCCGTATTACATAACATTTTCATGCATTAATGGTAGATACTGTCAGCTTCCAAATATACCAGCTTCGAAATCACAAGCAAAAACACTCTTATTGTACAAGTCTGATATTTAGAAGTCGTCAATTGTTCAACTGCCTAGCCAAGGTACTTAGAAATATAGAATGAACCTCTACTGAAACGTTAAAAAAAAAAGAAAATGAATAGACTTCTAACGATGATACTGGACCAGCCAAACATTCAAGGGTACTCTTAGGGAAGACCAGCTGCTACAAACTCAATCATAGACCAACTTTCAGCCATAAAGTGGCAACAACCCTGACGGAAAGTAAATTAAGGCGGTACTCCAGCATGGTCGCAGCTCTACTACTGAAACCATTAAAAGACTAAAAGAATCGTCAGAAGCTCTTTTCATGCCGTCATATATACTCCCAATAGGGGAGAAGATTTGAGATCTCTCGGCCAAATGTTTTTCAGTATACCCTCAAACCAGCAGTTGTAAGAAACCCAAGCTGATATATGGAAATATTGTAGTCTCCATCAAATGAGAATTAAAATTTGCATGGTAGGTTTGTAATTAAATATTGACATAAGCCATTTTGTCGTCGGGATTTCACATATTTTAACACTGCTGCCGCTTATGAGGATAATAGTACTAAATAAAAATGCGGCGGATGTGGTTCGAAACCATGGAAGTTACCACTGATACCACTAACCATCCTTCTCCACACGACCACCCTGCAGCCTGCTCACAAGCTCATCACCTCTAATCACCTTTCTTCACCTCACATCACCTTTCTTCACCTCACATCACCTCCGGTGACGTTCACAATAATTATCACTATCATAACATCACTGTTGTTATCACAAGAAAAGAAAAGAAAGAAATGTAAACGTTGGCCACTTAAAACTGATAAAAAAAAAATAGGGAAATTGTTTTGAATTTTTTTCTTTAAATAGAAGAAAAATAAAAAAAAAAAGAAATTAATTTTTTTCTTTCTGCCTCACCTCAAGGGGAAAAAAATTAATTAATAAAAAAAAAAAATTCAAAAACTCATAAAATAAACTGAAAAATGACTCAAAAAAATACAACAAACGAAAATGGCTGACTAGAACGCTACACAGTGTCTTCTGTAATATTCATACACAAAATACTCCACTCTTATCAAATCATATCGTAAAATACACCTCTCCCGGGAGAACAAAGCTTGATCACTTTTAAACGCCGCCAGTAAAAAATAAAGACAAAACATAAATACGGTTCATGTGTGTGTTTGTTTGTATATATGTGTATATATATATATATATATATATATATATATATATATATATATATATATAATGCCTCTTCCCTGCACCTCGGTATCCTTGATCGCCTTCCTGATCTCTCTATATTAAACAGCTTGGGGTCATATAACATATGATTGTACATATGTAGGTCATGCTTCCTTTTGCTTTCCCTTACCTTCTCTTGCCTTGCCCTGTCTTGTCCTTTGGCTTCGCCTGTCTCTTTTCATTCCTTTTTCTTTCTGGTTCCAGATGGTTAAATTGAATGGCGTGGCAAATTGTCGTTGTTGTTGATATTGTTTTTGCCGTTTCTTGTTGTTGATGACGAGGTCTTAGTCGCAGTAGTTGTTGTTGTTGTTGTTGTTGTTGGTGGTGGTGGTGGTAAAGAAGAAAATGGTAGCTTATTGATGTGAGGGCGGTGTCAGTAAGGGCCGTAGCGGAAAACGATATGAGTAGTGGCAACGGCGACGTCGTTGATGGTGAGCTGGGTGGCGAGGAATTAGAAGTGTACCGAGAGAGAGAGAGAGAGAGGGAGAGAGAGAGAGAGAGAGAGAGAGAGAGAGAGAGAGAGAGAGAGGGAGAGAGAGAGAGAGAGAGAGAAAAGAAACTACTAAGAAAAACAAAACAAAACAAAAATAGGACTTTCCACACCGCTACACTACCATTAACCTTATTGAAATTGAATTTAAAATGGAGTAAAATAAAATATATAAAATATAATAAAGCGCTGCCCTAATTAATTAATTAACCCATATTAAATGACTAAGTGAATCTACTCTTTTGGCCCACTAATTTCTTAAAGAAAAAAAAGATAAAGACGGGGTCGATCTCATCAAGAATATTTACATATATTCTTTGTTTTTTTTTAAATTTAGATTTAGTCATTTTTCTAAAAACTTTTAAAAGGTAACACTTTTGTTCTTTTTGTATCTCGCGAAAAAAGGGAAGGGTTCAGTCTTTTTTTCTACAGAAAACTGTTTCTTTTTATCTTCCCCCCCCCTTCCATCACCCTAACTCTTTCTTCTTTCTCAGAGTCAAAGATGCATTTTGAAGATGAGCGAGATAATATGGCAGACATTTTTTTTTCTTGCCCAAGTATATAACTGTTGCTTTTACAAGCTGAGGCGGGTCCCTGCTCGATATGTTCTTAAAAGGTCACAGTGGATACTTCAATTTTAGATAATACCGTAGAGAAAGACAAAATGGTTATATGCTGGAAAGACTTCGATAGCTGCAGCCCGTGGGACCTTCTGAATTATACATCTAACGAAAAATTGCGTTCAGTCTTTTTGCTTTTTTCTTTTTCTTTTTTTTTGATAGTGCGATCGCTTCTCGAAAATTGTTGCCAATGTCTAAGACAGAATGATCATTGTTGGAATGTCTTTGAAATTAAGTTTTTTCTGTAGAGCTAACCTGGGTGGTTAAGCAGCAGCAACAACCACAACAACAACAACGACGACAACGAAGTAGAAAGCTAATTCTAAAATTAGAAAAAACAATACTAAACAGAAATAAAATCATAAAAGTAATTCCATTCGACTTTTTCCTCTCCGATAACTTGGACTTTTTCCAACTGTATTGGGATATAAGCGAAGATTAAACAGGGCAATTTCATTCGCCGAATGAATCTGAAGCTGACACTATTTGTAAAAATACCTGAATAGAAATGAAGTAGTTTCTTTTTATTTTAATGACACTAATTACCGTGGTATAATTAATTATCAAATAAATAAACGAAACAAATAAATATATACACCGGATTGAGCACAGTGAGTAAAAGTTAAATACTGTTATAGCTAATATCCTACTTATTTGCTAAGTAGAGAGCATTGCATTTAAATAAACAAATACCTACATACATACATAATTACATACATGCATACATACATACATATATATATATATATATATATATATATATATATATATATGTGAATATCAATGCATATATATACATACGTATATACATACATACACTCACTGTAGATATATATATATATATATATATACATGCGTGTCTCTCTGTGAGCGTGCGGCGTGTGTGGGGGTGGGGTGGGGGTGAGTGCATGTATGTGTGTGTGTGTGCATGTGTAGTAATTATTCTAATTATCACTACAATACTAACATTAGTCTTTTTGCCATAATTACCCTAGTGGAGAAACCATGGTAACCATCATATCTTGATCAGAAATCTATCGGTAAATCTGCCTGAATGTCACACATATCTTGTCATTGAAATTACACCGCCACCGCCATCATCAGCAATTTTTACGGGGATAGAGGGTTAATCAATGATATCAACTCCCATACCTGACTAGTATTAATTTTATCGACTTCAAAAGATGAAACGCAAGGTTGGCCCAAATTGGTTTTGAACTTAGAATTTAAAAAAAAAAAAACCTGAGTGAAATGTCAGCAGTTTGTCCTCTTTTCTAAAGTTTTGTCAGCAGATCGTGCTTAGATTTATTGAGATAAATCCTTTTCTCCAGCTGCCGCTCCCTGGAACTTATTAAATTCGTCTTACTTTCCTATGAATGACATTCAATCCTTTAAGATTTCTGTCTACTGACATAATTTCAAGGTCCCTTTTTTTTCTTCCTTCTTTGTAGCCCCTTAGGCCAGTGCTTCTCAAACTATCTGATGTGGCGTACCGGCAGTATTTTTTTCTCCAATGTTCCAGGAACCGGTAATATTTCTTAGTATTATTAATTTATACCAGAAACAATATATATAATGAGTAAAATAGATTACAATTCTTTTTTTTTATCTTATATTTATTTGTAAACAATTAATACAATATTACGTAAGCATTTTATAATGTTTCTTTCTTTTCTGGAAATTCGCCGCGTACTGGCAGCTGATGGCTCGCGGACTGGCACCGGTCCGCGGACTACCGCTTTGGGTAGCATTGCCTTAGGCCTTAGGCCACAATGACCTCATGCCTTGTTTGGGACAAAATCATATAAAGAAAACAAAACAAAACAAAGCAAGACAAAAATATTAACCAAGTAAAATAAAGACATAAATTTTGGCTTCTAGATCTGTTCCACCGTTCTGAGTCTTTGAAAGCCTTATTAAAAAGGTCACTTACCACCCTTTCGCCATTATCATTACCACCCTGCTGCCATCACCACAACCAACACCATTCTTAACATCATCAGCGCTAATACCAGTGCAATAGCCCCCCCCCCCCCACCACCAGTAGGACTATCATCATCACCGTCATCATTGTCATCACAACCAGCAGTTAAGAATATCTGCTGCACCATTACCAGCACAATAACCACTACCACCTCAACCAATACCACCACTACAACAGCGATAACCATCGTAACCACCACTACCACCACTACCACCACAATAACCACCACCAAGCATTATCATCGTCATCGGTCATCCGCGTCGTCGTCATCGTCGTCGTCGTTGTCACCGTCATCGTTATCAACATCACCATTAACACCACCATTTCATTCACCATCACCACCACCACCACCACCGCTACTATAAAAATTACTTCTCCACGCATCCCCCAGCATCATCATTACCACCACAATAACCAGCACCACCAGCACCACCAGTACCGCCAGCAACACCACTACCACTACCACCTCCATCACAACCACCACAACAACCATCACCACTATAACCAGCAGCACCAACACCACCACCACCACCACCACCACCACCACCACCAGCTACACCACTACCACCACTACCACCACTACCAGCACACCCACAGGCCACTACCGCCACATCCAGACCAGTAGCAGCAGCACCAGCACCGGTACCTACACCACTACTGCCATCACCACCACTGCCACTACCACCGCCTCCACAATCACCACCACTACCACCACCAGCATCACCGCCTACACCACCTACACCACCACCACTGCCATCATCACGAAGAAGAACAGCTATAATCAAAACTGCAGAATTTGAACCTGAGACCGGTACTGCCATGCTCGAATGTTCCCCCCGGCCACCATATTCCATATGGAAGTGTCTCCTTGGGGATCTGACACGCTGCCACTTAGAAGGTGTTGCCATCTCACTAGAAGCTGTGATTAGAAGTCAATTGCCGTTTATCCAGTCTGACCTGCTTTCTCACGCAACCAGCCTTTTCTCATCACGTTAGTACCACACTGAACAACATCAACACACACACACACACACACACACACACACACACTCAATCATCAAACTCCTGTACACACCGACAGTAGACGATATAATTGCTAGTGTAATAGATATACACACACGATATACGGCATACATGCATACATACGACCATACAAAAGTTACATACATAAATGTGTGTGTGTGTGTAAGCTTATATATACACATATACACAGTATATGTGTGTGTGTGTGTGTGTGTGTGTGTGTGTGGGTATGAAGTATGTATGTTTTCAATTATATCTATATCTGTATGCATATTTAAATGCAAACATATATGCATCAGAAATATATAAATACATGTATATGTATATGTGTATACATACATACATACATACATACATACATACATACATATATATATATATATATATATATATACCCCTACACTCACATATACACAGATACAAATACATATATGTATGTATGCACGTATACGTATTGATCTGTAAACTCTTGATCCCATACACACAATGCATTCATTCGATAACACACACTCTCTACATTCGTTTGCATCTCCGATACATGCTCATATAACTTATGCACTGGTGCATGTCTGCACGTACACATATACATCACTCAATAATTTATCCACACTCACTCGCACTTTCTCGCTCACACTCAAATGAATGGCCATGGTATGAGTGCTATCTTTGCAATCGCATTGTCTCCCCATGGAATTCCCTATCTTCTCACGATTTATATTTACTCTGTAAAATTAGCCCCCCCCCACTACTATCAACTCCTCGCCCTTTTCCTTAGTCTTGTTCTTTGTCTCATTCGCTTTTTTTTTGTATGTTTTGTTTATTTCTAAGAATGTAAACAAATTCTATTGTTTTCAAAAATATTGTCTGATCCTTTTTTCGAATTCAATTTTATCCATCCGTATGATTTTTTGTTTGTTTTTCTATCTTTGATCTTAGCCATTGGGTATGTGTCTTGCTAGCGTATGTTAGAGGAACAAACTAGAACGCCTCTTTCTTTCAAATCTCTTCTCTAGACTTAAAGTAAAAACGAACACCACACACCAGAAGGTAAGTTTAGTCACCCTTGTTTCGTTACCACAGTTTCGATTTCCAGTTGTTCCTATCCATCTTTAAAGTACGCTATGATACTCAAAGGTGTAAATCACGGACTTCCGAATTTTGACTCGAGTAAACCAAACGCTGTATGTATGTACACATGTATGTATGCCTGGCGTTAACCATATTTTCGTCTCCTGTCCGGCTTTAAGGCTGTATTCCGTTTATTTATTTCAGGTTCTTCGTATGTCCACATTTCGTCTTGTTTATTTCCGTCTTTATCACTCGTCTGTCCACTAATGGCCTCGTCTTGAATCACATTTATTTCATATTTGTATGTTCACTTTCTGTCATGGCTTGCCATTTCCCGGTGGCTTATTGATGCCGACTCCAGCAGAGGGGAGAAATATTATTGTTGAAGGCGTGAAATTGCCTCTGACCCTCCGGCCGTAAATGATGAGGATTTGATGATCTGTGTCGGTTTTCTGGGTTTTTTTTGTGTATTTGTTATATGTTTTTAAACACACACACACACACACACACACACACACACACACACACACACACACACACACACACACACACACACACACACACACATGCTTGTATCGTATAGATTTATAGGGTAGATTTCTTCGTTTAAATCCCTCAAGTCGGTGCCCCAGCACGGCCGTAGTCCAATGACTGAAACAAGTAAAAATATAAAAGACATAAGACATACGAATATACACACGAAGGTACATGTGAATATATAAAAATACACACACACACACACACACACACACACACACACACACACACACACACACACACACACACACACACATATATGTGTTCCAAAATATTTGAGCAAAGATGGAAAGATAGAAAGTACGTAAGAGCATGTTTGGTGTGCTGGCCAGGTGATTAGAAGATTTGGTCACAGTCTTGTCACAAGATTAGCGCCAGGTTCTGTCTAAAGATTAATGCAACATCCAAATAGCGAAATTGACTCATACAAACACACATATACACAAATGTACGTATGTATGTCATTCAGTTTTATTTCAAGATTGTTTTGTCAATGGAGAAAGAACCGGTTTCTAACCGAGACCCAGGCCTCCTTCATTAGAATTTCAAGAACATCAACAGGGTATGTATGTATGCATGTATGTATGTATGTCTGTCTGTATATGTGTGTGTATGTATGTATGTATTTATGAAAGTCTCTAGTATTTTTGATTATTTAAATTCCTCCGCGAAAGAAATTAGTTTCTAACAAAGATGCGAACCTTCATCATTCGAATGTAGATAAAAAATATCCCGTGTTTCTCTATATGTATGTATGTATGTATGTATGTATGTATATATGCATGCATGTATGTATGTATGTATGTATGTATGTTATCAATCAGTTTCATTTCTGTATTTCTTGTCCATAGAGAAAGAGCCGGACTCTAACATAGATTCAAGGCTCCTTCATTGGAACTTTTATCAACATCATCTAGGTATTTGTGCATATGTGTGTGTGTGCAGTATTTGGTGTTAGTGTATGCGCAGATTTGTATGTTTGTTTTATGGATGCGTTTTTATATGTATGTATGTATGTATGTATGTATGTATGTATGTATGTATGTATGTATGTATGTATGTATATATATATATATATATATATATATATATATATATATATATATATATATATATATATATATATATGTGTGTGTGTGTGTGTATATATATAATGGATTCTCTCGTCGTGAGCGACAAATAAAGGTTCAGAAAATAAGCTGGTAATCATGTTCTATGGACATGCATGTGGCTCATGAGGCCTGCTGGTGCCTTGCAAACTTTTTGCCAAATAAAACAAGTTGAGGATTCAGTTTGCTCGAGTGTTTGTGGATCATTTGCTATGTGTTCCCTTGTGTGCACGGCAAGACCTGCTTTGCCCCGTGCCACTAAACTCCGGGCCAATGATGAGTAAGGTTTTCATTTAGAGGAGTGGTATTTTACCAGAGTGCCTTCATGCTTGCACGAAGTCGGTACCGATACGGGAGTCGACTTTACGCAAATCTTTGAACTGAGTAATAACAGGTCCTGTATTCTGATGCTTTGTTTTCAGGAAGAAAAGGGAATGTTGCATCGCTTCAGACTCTTCTAGTTTGTCTTCGAAGCGCAAGAGTGGCTTTCCAAATAGCCTTCCTGTTGGGAATTGGCTAAAAAGAAGTTTTTTTCGGAATAGTCATATACTCATGGACAAACATGTATGTATGTATGTATGTATGTATGTATGTATGTATGTATGCATGTATGTATGTGTGTATGTATGCATGTATGCACATATATATATATATGGTGTTGATGAGACTGCTTTGTCACTATTCTACAAAGTTCCTTGAATTTCATTGATTACATAACAGCCAATCAACGATATTTATGACATCCGAAACTCTGAATATATAATATTTATACGTGTGTGTGTGTGTGTGTGTGTGTATATGTATGTGTGTGTGTGTATGTGTGTGTGTGTGTGTGTGTGCGTGTGTGTATGACGATTCTAAACGCTATCTTTGAAAGCGTGGCTAACAGTTTAGCCTACGACAATCTTTCTCCTGCTCAGTTTCTTCCTTTGTAACATCAATATCCTTTACTAGCATCTGGCAACCTTCCCTATTACGATGATGTCATTGTATTCCGCTCCCATCTCACTCTCTCTCTCTCTCCCTTGCTCTTTGTCTGTCTGTCTGTCAGTCTGTCTGTCTGTCTATCTACCTGTCTCTCTCTCTCTATCTCTCTCTCTATCTCTCTCTCTCTGATTATTTTTCAAGCACGTTGAAATGGCCTTTCGAGATTTCTTCGGAACATCCTCACACTTGAGATGTAAGTCATCTATCAAACAATAGATATTGGTGGTATATCACATAAGTTGTGTGGTGGCATGTCTCTTAGTGGTTTAGTGTCCATTGGTGTGTGTGTGTGTTTGCGTCTACTTTTGTGCCTCACAACCGCTTGCCCTATGTTGGTATGCTTACGTCCCCGTATCTTAGCTTTTCGGCAAAAGAGACCGATAGAATAAGTACTAGGCTTAACAAAAAGGTACGTAGTGAAGACGAATCGTTCGACTAAAAATATTCTTCAAGGCAGCGCCCCAGCATGACCGCGGTCTAATGATAGAAAAAGCTGAAATATAAAATAATACATTACCATTATAATAAAGTTAACAAATAACACAGTTTGAGAAAGTAGGAATAATCGCAACAGAAATCTTGTTCTATATAAGTGTACTTAATTAAAGTGTGGTCTGAGTCAGAACAACAACATTAACAACAACACGATATTCTTATTCTGCTGCTCCGTCGGTTACGACGACGAGTGTCCCAGTTGATCCGATCAACGGAACAGCCTGCTCGTGTAATTAACGTGCAAGTGGCTGAGCACTCCACAGATACGTGTACCCTTAACGTCGTCCTCAGAGATATTCAGCGTGACCCATAGTGCGATAAGACTGGTCTTTCGAAATACAGGTACTACTCATTTTTGCCAGCTGAGTAAACTGCAGCAACGTGAAATAAAGTGTCTTCCTCGGGGACACAACACGTAACCGGGAATCGAACTCACGACCTTACTATAATGATAAGAACAACAGCAACTACAACAACTTGCTAAACATCTCAGCTGCATTTCCATCAAATTACACCAACTGTACAGTCCCAGACATAGACAAATGAACAGAATACAATAGTAGCAGGTCTACATTTCTATCTGTATAATAGGCTCGATCATCACAACCTGCAAACCCTTTGGTTCTATATCAGCTGGATGAGAGCTAACACTGTACTAAACAACAACAGCCACGAC
>NC_142930.1:17342201-17344701 GCF_046866305.1 Octopus bimaculoides | reverse complement strand
ATGCTGGAGCACCGCCTTTAGTCAAGCAAATTGACCCCAGGACTTATTCTTTGTAAGCCTAGTACTTATTCTATCGGTCTGTTTTGCCGAACCGCTAAGCTACAGGGACGTGAACACACCAGCATTAGCTGTCAAGCGATGATGGGACGATAAACACAGACACGCAAACACACATACACACACACACGCAAACACACACACACACACACACACACACACACACACACACACGCATATATATATATATATATATATAGTTTCCGTGTACCAAATCCTCTCACAAAGCTTTGGTAGGCCCGAGGCGATAGTAGAAGACACTTGCCGAAGGTGCCACGCAGTGGGACTGAACCCGGAACGATGTGGTTGGTAAGGAAGTCCCTTAACATACAGTCACTCCTGCGCCTACATATATATATATATATATATATATATATATATATATATATATATATATATATATATATACGATGCGTGTGTGTGTTTACTCACGCGTATACATATGCACATATGAGAACCAAGGAAAAATTAAGTTTAAAGACAGTTCTTGAAAAGCAAAAGAGAAAAACTAACTAATAATTTTTTTTTTTTTAAATGTGTATTCCAGGACAATAAGGAAGCGACTTACTTTGTTAAGTCGATAGGATTAACGGAATGCAGAAATGAAATGAAATCAAAGAAAAGAGAAGAAGAGAACAACAAGAAAAAGAACCGTAAGAGCAACTTCAACAACGAGAAGAATGCATCGTCTACAACAATAACAAGAACAGAAGAATATATGTGGAAAAGTGTTCGAGTATTCATTTACTGACACACGGTTGTATTGTGGGCATGTATGTGTATTCTTGTAGACATTTACACACAAACATAGTACACATACACGTACAGACATGGACATATAAACATACACTCACATATATATATGTTTATATGTACGCATATTTATATGTGTATGAATAGTTGTGTGTGTATAGGTATATACAAGTACATTTAAATCTATGTGTGTGTGTGGTAGTGTATATGGGTATAAGTATATATGCGTATGTGTGTGTGTATGAATTCTTTATACTGAAATATATATTGAAGAAGATAAATATGTTCTTTTGAATTTATACGTTTTTGCGTCGTAACTCCTTTATTATTATTTATATATATATATATATATATATGTATATATATATATATATATATATATATATATATATATATATATATATATATATATATATATATATATATATATATCTACAGACAGAAAATGGAACAGTCACACACACATAAATATGTACTCTGTGTGTGTCTGCATTAGTGTAATGTATACATACACTCATGTATGTATACATACAATGTATATATGTATACATACATTCATATGTATACATATATATAGACATTTCAGTGGTGTATGTAGGTATGTGTGTGTGTGTGTTTGTGATGGGGGTGAGGGTGTGTTAAGGAAATATATCAGATGATTAATTCCCTTGTCACACAACAAGGTGAGTCTGAAGAATGTGAATGTTGGACTGTTAGCAGTTGTGTCAACTGGATGGCATGAAGGAATTAACAAAAGCTGGCATAGAATTTAAGAAATATGTACAAAAGACATCACTGCAACCTTTTCCGGACATTACTGAGTATAGTTCATGTTCGAGGAAAAATGTCGAATATAGGGTGGAATAATTATTAAAATTAAATATTTTAATACGCGTATGCTGGTGCTTATCTACATCACAAACAAACGGTCAATAGATATCACGTTTAGCGATAAAATTCGGTGAATAATAACGTAAAAGACATAAATGTTTGTAACAGAAATGACTTAAAGCATTAGTTTCAAAATTTGGCTCAAGGCCAGTATTTCGAAGGAGAGTGTTAGTGATAACATCAGCTGGTACTTAATTTATCGACTCCGAAAGGATGAAAGGCAAAGTCGACCTCGGCGGAATTTGAAGTCGGAAACGTAAAGACGGACGAAATGTTGCTAAACATTTTCCTCGTTATGCTAAAGGATTCTCTCAGCTCGCCGCCATAACGACTTAGAATATTCCTTTCTACTATAGGCACAAGGCCTGAAATTTGGTGGTGGACGGGGCAGTCGATTAGATCGACCCCAGTACGCAACTGGTACTTAATTTATCGAACCCGAGAGGATGAAACGCAATATACATTCTTGATTTAGTAAAGCCATCTCCGCTTCTAGAAGATGTATCACAAATAACAAATAGCAATTGAAACCAACACCAACAGAGAAAAGGAGATAATCTCAAGTATCAAGATTTCTCCGAAGTTGACATGCCATTAAAGAAAAGATGGGTTCCAGATAAAAGAATGATACATACATGCGAAACGTGCGTGGCTTAGTGGCTAGGGTATTTGGTTTACGATCATAAAGCCGTGAGTTCGATTCCCGGCTGCACGTTGTGTCTTTGAGCATGACACTTAATTTCTCGTTGGTCCAGTCCACTTAGCTGGCAAAAATGAGTTGTACTTGTAATTCAATGGG
>NC_142930.1:17322201-17332201 GCF_046866305.1 Octopus bimaculoides | reverse complement strand
ATGTATGTATGTATGCATGTATATATATATATATATATATATATATATATATATATATATATATATATATATATATATATATATATATATATGTATATATATATATATATATATATATATATATATATATATATATATATATATATATGCCAGTAAGATACTTAGTCTACATTGAAAATGTTTGTTACTCATGCCGATATCAATATAGTGAGCCAATGACTGACCGATTCCAAACCTGTTACCACAACCCTATTGTACACCAGTTGCCGTATGAAATAAATAAATAAATAAATAAATAAATTATTCTGTCAAGAATCGAAACTGGAATATATTTTCTCAAACTCACGCTAACTACGACCTTAGTCTCCACCACCATCGCCACCACGTACACACTTCGAGCAATCAGAACACAGCATGCATAATCTAGTTATAACTTGCTAGTTTCTTTCGACAACGAAAGAGAGAAAGTGTGAAGTTGTGGCGTGTATACATTGCAAAAGAACATTAACGATTACACGTAGATTGAAATGGTTTCCGCCAGGAATCGTTCCACAATAAATACCAAGAGATTACTTCCTGTTATACGGTGCATACTACACCTAATAATAATTTTATATTAGTGGACATGAGCTATAAAGAATCCGCTAAAAATCCTGTCAAAACAGCTGCTGCAGTCTTTTGTGTTTTCAATGTAACATAATTACGCGTGCGTTCTACCCATACAGGCGGGCATACACACGCACTCACCGACTTATTATGCATCGCAGGCGCATAAGCTGAAAGACTCTCGTAGACACTTAGGCGAACAACAAACAACGCAAGCATGCTGTGTACGTAGATAATCACTTGCAGGCATGCACATATACCGATCCTTAGCAGCCTACTGCTCAAACTAATGCATATACACATACACACACGTAAACGCACACTCGCATTCATAAACAGGAGCGCGCGAGCACATACACGTATAGGTACAATGCAGAAATACTATATATATTATATATATATATATATATGCATGTTCATATCTATCTATCTATCTATCTATACAACGAGTGAGAGAGGGGGAGAATAAGGAATATATGCGTATATGTGTGTGCTTATATATATATATATATATATATATATTTATATATATATATATATATATATATATATATATATATATATATATATATATATATATATATATGTATATATATATATATATATATGCATATCCAAACACACATGCATGCATATAAATATAAGGTAAACAATTTCTGATACGTTGAATTTTAACCTTGTTGTGCGAAGTAGTTTCACCACAGGTTTTATCACTCCGTCAACAAAGCAGTCGACTACTAGTTTCTAGTTTTGTTACAACTTCAGTGAGGGAGAGAATACTTATCTTCTGTGCACGGAGAGTTAAGTACTCCATAGGTATTTGTAGTGAATTTAAATTAGGTTTCAAACAAAAATGAAAAAAAATAAAATAATAAATGCGCCCTTTTAAAGCCTAGCCAGGCTCATGGGCCCGGTTTCCCGGTTTCAATGGCATATGTGTTCCCCAGCTGGACAGGACGCCAGTCCATCGCAACGTTACTAATTTTTGCCAGCTGAGTGGACTGGAGAAACGTGAAATGAAGTGTATTATTCAAGAACACAATACGTCGCCCGGTCCAGGAATCGAAACCACAATCTTATGATCATGATGTTGACACCCTAACCACTAAGCCACGCGCCTCCATGATTAAAAAAAACCAATCGGTATAATGTGCATAACGTTACATGAGCTGAAAAGGTTGGTTAATTCATGTAGTTTTGTTGTTAGTAACAGAAGCAGTTTTAGTTCTGTATAGTTTGCTGTATGATTTTGTTAACTTGGATATACTGTCATCATCATTATCAAGCTTGTCGAGCATTTATAACCCGTGCTCGCCACGCATGTCGGTTCCGCATTAGCTGAGTGAGTTCTTCGTTTGTAGATCATCTTTGTGAGATGATCTACAAACGTCGTGTTCGGACGACCTGCTCGTGTACGGCTATATTTGGCATCAATAGCAGTAGGTCAAAAATTTATCATTCACTCCTATTCGACAGGATACAACCAGAAATTGAGAAAGTTTTGAGAAGAAATCAAAATGGCTTCAGAAAAAAATAAATTCTCGGACAAACACTTACCGTTTCTCGTCTACTGGAAAGGGTAAAGACCGGCCATCTTCAAGCAGTGTTACTGATTGTTGATTTCTCAAAGGCTTTTGTTTCCATCTACCATAATAAAATGGGAGAAATACTACTGGCCTATGGTATCCTTGAGGAAACAGTAGCACCAACTATTAAGTTTATAACAACACTAAATCAATGGTAAGGTCCCCAAGTTTCTTTGACAAATAAGCTGGAGTGCTCGAGGAGGTCACACTAAGGATAATCTGTAGAAAGCCACAGAACTGCGATATTCGTCTTGAGACAGTATCTCGTACAGACGTATAATACTAGAAAGCATAGAAGTATCGGTAACAAAAGAAAAGTATCCTGTAGCGGCAGTGGCATTGTTAAATCTAAATTTCAGCTTATTTGCATATCATCAGTAGTAAATATCCACTAGCACCAGCATACTTAGGCAAATTTAGCGTCTGTTTATATAGAAAGAACACTGATTAACAAATCATTGGTTGCCGCAAATACCCGACGGGGAAGGTAACAGCTCGTTATTTGTGACAGAAGTCATATTTGCTTCAAATAACATTCTGCATATTTAAATTTATGTGGATACAACATAGAAAGCGAGAAAAAAAAAGCGGTGGTATTCGTCTCGAGACAGCATCTTGTGTAGGCGTATAGCGCTAAGAAAAGAGAGAGAGACTGGCAGAGAAAGGCAGAGACGGGAAAGAGAGAGAGAGAGAGAGAGAGAGAGTGAGAAAGAGAGTAGCGTCTGATAGCTATTTAAAGTGCTTACACATTAGGTCCCAATGAAAAGTGTTAGTCTAATTTGCATAACACTAACCTACTTTAGCATTTTAGGATAACATTTTGGGTTCATTCAAAAAATGCATCATTGTATTATAAATTATCTAAAAACGCACTGTGTTGCTCTCTAAAACTCAAAAGAGTTAACATAATTTTTACGCACAACACAACACAAAACGCGTACACGTAAGCAATTTCACACGCTTATGCTTACTAAAATTTGTTGTATAATGAGTAAACATTTGCATGCATTTATGCTCACGCGTATGTACATGCGTTACGTCATATGTGTATAGAATATAACATTACATACATATATATGAATATATTATATTAATACGATGCACACATACACACAACACACACGCAGATATGCACACAGCTGTACAAACTTTTGAAGTTTCAGGTAGAATCTCTATTCTATAATCATCTGCGTATATATACATGCACATATACATATATACAAACAGAAGCATTTATATACACACATACATATGTGTATATAAATATATATATAAATACATTTCATATACACACATGTGTATATGTATATATATATATATATATATATATGTATATATATATATTTATATATATATATATATATATATATATGCATGCATGTGTAAGTATATATATATATATATATATACTTACACATACATACACACATATATATATGTATATGTATATATATATATGTGTGTATGCATATATATTTATATGTATATATATTTATATGTATATATATTTATATGTATATATATATATATATGTATATATATATATATATATATATATATATATATATATATAGTAGTGTATGTGAGATTAAGAGAAAGAGACGGAAAGATGAAGGAAGAAAGAGTCAAATTGATGAGAAAGTGTAAGTGGAGTGAATTCATTGATCACATAGCTGTATTCTCGTGGGTACTGATAAATATCTCAACATTGCAAAACCCAATAAACCTGTCCTCGGTGTTCAATACAATCAGTTGGAAAGTGCAGCTTATACACTGTTTGTCGTTGTATCCCAAACTGCTGTGTAACCAGCTACATCGTTAGGAATTTTATGCAAACTGTGTTACCCAGTATATTCTCTTTCTCTCTCTCTTTCTCTGTCTGCCTGTCTCTCTCTCTATCTCTCCACACACACACACACATATATATTATATACGAGTGGGTATCCAAAAGAAACCGGAATTTCGCAACGTTTCTTTATTCACATGATTTTACATGTTCACTCTTTTATCACCTTCAAAGCATTCTCCATTTGAAGCAATGCATCGGTTCAGACACGTTTTCCACTGTTCGAAGCAGTGATGCTTTCAACGCCTCCGTCGTTTTTTTTCTTCACCTCTTCTACATCGGCAAATTCCGTAGCACCAACTTCACCAGTGATGACCTTGGAAAAAAGGCCCGGATCAACTTCCAACTGCACTTCAGTTCACGAAACAGATTCATTCGTGACTGCTTTTGATCTTCCGGAAGCAAGTCCAGCACAAATTTTGCTGCAACTCTTTTCATTCGCAATTCCTCGCTCAAAATTCGTTGGCAGGAGTTCCAGGACACACCAGTCATATCAACCAGTTAGTCAATTGTTCGGTGACGATCCTACAAGATCAGTTGAATTTTCATGATGTTTTCAATCCTATTCGTTCGGGAGGTCAATCTTCAAGCGACAAGTGACCATTCCTAAAGTGTGAAGACAGCTCGCAAATTTGTGTTTTTGCTCATAGCAGCATCCTTGTAAGTTGTTTGAAGCATGGCACCTGTTTCAGCCGCTGTTTTTCCCAGCAGGAAACAGACTTTCACGGAAGCATGCTGTTCCTTCGTTTCAGCCATTGCAAGACCCGACGAATAGTGGAGAAACTCTGCAAAACAAAGACGCACCACGTGACAGTATGACTACACCCGATCCCGCCGTTCGGCATACTAATGCCTGAGGGTCACATCATCAAGAGGTTCTTTGCAGCGGAAGCCCGAACTACAATGGGCGTGTCTCATTGCGAACGTTTCCGGTTACTTTTGGGTACACCCTCGTACATATACATGTGTGTGTGTATGTGTGTGTATGTGTGCGCGCGCGCGGATATATATTAATATATATATTAACACACACACGCATATTGTAAGCATTTAGTCCTTTTGTTTAAGCGTGTATTGGATGTTCTAAAAATAGTTCAAAACTAACTTTATAATCCCACTCGTCAAGGGAGCAGTTTTATATGTATGAACTAGAATTCTGTCTTTTCTCTTTAGGTCTTTGGTGATAGAATTTAATTTCTTTAGACGGCATATATATATATATATATATATATATATATATATATATATATATATATATATATATGTATATATATTAATGTTGAGAAGCTTCAAAAGAACCCAAGGTTCGAGAGTTTCGTGTTTTGGCACTTATCAAGATGCCAACGATTCTTTCTGTTTCTGCTAAATATTAATAATATACATATACTCATATTTTGAGTTCCATTTTCCTGTTTTGCATCACCATAGTTGTATGTGTGTATATATATATATATATATGTATATATATATATATATATATATATATATATATATATATATATATATATATATATATATATATATATATATATATATATATACATACACACAAAACGATGTATCGTTCACGACAACCCTGCCTTTTTGTATTTTTAAGACTAAGTTTTCCTTTATGTCCTTTATTTTCTTTTAGTTACAGTATGTTGCGTTTGCTAACATTCCAGATATATTCAATTGTTCTTTTTATACTTATGGTAAGTTTGTCCGATTTGTCTTGCCTTTTTATCACTATATTTTGCGCTTTAAGCGATATCTGCTAGCTGGTCAAACAATCACGATGATGCTTCCTCATTAGTTGTAGGACATTTATGATGTTAAATTAATTGGTTTTTAATCTCAGATCAGTGCTGATCCAGCGGATTTATGATCAGATGATTCCAGTCGTGATCATACGTATTTGAAAGCATCTAGGGGAAGATTATCTATTTGTCAGTCAGTGAGATTTGATTTAAGGTGTTGAGGCTGCTATTCATAACATGATAAGTGACCATATATATAGACTACCTTGTCGTTTTGTTTAAATGATGGTGTTATTGTTGTTGCTTAGCTCTCGACCTTCCCAGATCGTGCAGTGTTATGACACGCCAGCTATCGAACGAACGACGAAGCACGATTCGCTGTTACCCATACAGCACGCTCCGACATTTAGTGATGAATCGTATGAGGTACAGTTGACAATAGTTCGGGTATTTTGCATGTTATCCGCTATCAAATCTATTTCTGTACCCCAGTTGATCCTGCTTGTGGTGACAACGAATGCAAGCAAGGTGAATTCTGTTAGAGTTCAAGAGTTGCTATTACTCTGCTCCTAGTGTTAATTCTGTACAACCTAGCACAGTCTTTGAGGATGCAAAAAGATTTGATTACACATCTTTCCAACAGGCGATTAAAGAAATACCAGTTCAATGCTAGGGGAGGGGCACTTTAAAGTGCCTGTGTCTATGTGGGAAACCATTATTTCCGCTAGAAACAGCAGTGCAGAGCAGTAGATTAAATACTTTGCGGGATTAACTCTTTAACATTTGAACCGGCCATATCCGGCCCAAATATTTTACTTGCTTTATTTTCAAACCAGCCAGGTCTGGATTCTCACACCTACCTTACAATGTCATACTAAAAATATGCAATCATATCATCAAAATTTCAAAACTTGAGGTAATGCATGATTAATTCAAAGCAATGTGAATGAAAAAGCATTACTTTGGACAGAATAATCTGGATGCTAAAGCGTTAAGTCAGATGATTTCGTGATTTTGTTTTCAAAATGGAATCTACTGGATTCTCTTCTACCGTTCCATCCTTATGGCGTCGATAAAATAAATACCAGAAATTGACTGAAATCGTACTACAATGCATGACTTTGTATTAAGAATCATTATTCCTGAAATTGGTGGAAACGACAGACTATCGCAAGCTAACGATATACTCTCTTGTCAGCATTACTGTTAATGGCCTTAGCACAGCTAGGTTGGGTCAGTCGGAGGTGACAACGGAATGACACTGTCTACTTTAAGGTGTCAAAATCAACGTGATCTTCTGTTGACCACAAATGATGCTAACATCACGAAAAGGAAAATTCTTTGACGGATATTATCCTTTCTCTCTTCAAATCTTTCTTTTTTTTTGTTGCTGTTTCTCTTTTGGATAATATATATTATATGGTATGTTTATATATATATATATATATATATATATATATATATATATATATATATATATATATGTGTGTGTGTGTGTGTGTGTGTGTGTGTGTGTGTGTGTGTGTGTGTGTGTGTGTGTGTGTGTGTGTGTATGTGTATGTTTATGTGTGCATGTGGGGGGCATGTATGTGTATATGTGTATGTGTGCGTGTATAAATATGTACATATATAAAAATATATATAGACGTATATATACATGTATGTAGATATGTATGCATGCAAACAAATACTTCAGTATGCATATATGCATGCATGCAGACATACGTTCATATACACATATGTACGTATGTATGTATGTATGCATCTATCTATCTATCTATCTATCTATCTATCTATCTATCTATCTATCTATATATATATATATGAATAAATGTATGTGTATGCCTATATACAAATGTGTATATATATATATATATATATATATGCGCATACATATGTATTCATGTGTGTATGAGTCACATTTATTCTGAGCCTGATTCATATATTTATTCATATACATATACACATGTATATTAAGTATATTAACCCTACCCGTCTGCTTACCTTCTCGATATGTGCCTACTCGTATAATCTTATACACTCACGCTCTCTCTCCCCCTCTCTCATTTCTCTTTCTCCATTCCTCTCTCTCTCATATACAAACACACACACATATATCTTTTATCGTTTACTTGTTTCAGTGACTAGTCTGCGGCTATGCTGGGGCACCATCTTCAAGGAGTTGTAAATCGAATGAATCAACCCCAGTACTTATTCTCTTTTAAAGCCTGGTAATTATTATATTTTGCCGAACCGTTAAGGTACGGGAACGTAAACACACCAACACCGGTTGTCATGCAGTGGTCATATATATATATATATATATATATATATATATATATATATATATATATACGACCACTGCTTGACAATATATATACGACAAGCTTCTTTAGTTTCTGTCTGCGAAATACACTCACAAGGCTTTGATCGGACCAAGGTGTCACAGTACGACTGAACCCGGACTGAACCACAAAGCCATGCCTATATATAATATGATGTAATATATATATATGTCACACCCATATATATATATATATATATATATATATATATATATATACATATACATATATCCTTTATATATATATACACATATATATATGCACACGCGTTTATATATATGTGTGTGTGCATGTGCGCCTATATATACGTGTGTGTATATGTATGTATTTATGTATTTATGTATGTATGTATATTTATTTGTATGCTTGTATGTATGTATCTCTTTTAGAATGCAAAGTAAGTATTTCTAGGAAGGGTTGCAAAGTTAAGAACATACGCAAATAGATATATCAAACCTAAGGGAGGATAGATATTTGATTTATCGATACCTGCCTATATTACATAAAATTATACAGTATGTTTTGTGTCATAAAATATTGCAGGACTCACTGGTTAAATGACGTCTTTAAAATTCCATACCTGATCCGATTCGTGTGTTCCATTGTGTTGCACATTGTAGAAAACATCCTGTCCAGTGATCTTCTTCTTCTTCTTCTTCTTCTTCTTCTTCTTCTTCTTCTTCTTCTTCTTCTTCTTCTTCTTCTTCCTCTTCTTCTTCTTCTTCTTCTTCTTCTTCTTCTTCTTCTTCTTCTTCTTCTTCTTCTTCTTCTTCTTCTTCTTCTTCTTCTTCTTCTTCTTCTTCTTCTTCTTCTTCTTCTTCTTCTTCTTCTTCGTATTTGTTAGGTAGTTTGATTTCTTGTTTGTATTTGTCAGCTTCCTTAAATACTGAAAACAGTTTTTTGTTTTGCTCGTGTTTTGTGGCTATTTGTATTAGTTTTCCTTGCTTCTGGAGTAGGTATTTTTGCAGTCCTATGGTGGTTATTTTATAATAGTTTTCCAGCTGTATAAGACCCCTACCACTTTCTGTGCGTTGTATATATAGCCTTTCTATGTCAGATTTTGGGTGGTGCATCCTATATCCTGTCATTATTTTTCTTGTTTTCCTGTCTATTTTAGATAGTTCGTTTAGTGTCGAGTTAAGGATATTGTAGCTCTAACTTATAACTGGGACGGCTAAAGTGTTAATACCTATTATCTTGTTTTTAGCATTGAGCTCTGTTTTTAGTATTGATCTAACTCGTCTATAGTACTCTTTCTTTATTTTTTCTTTCATTTGTGTGTGTTGTATCCTATCTAGTTCATTGGGTCCTAAATATTTGTATGGCTGACTTTCGTCTAGTTCTCTTATTTCATTGGCTTTATCTGGTGTGATGTTGCTACTCTTAACAAATTTTCCTCTTTTCAGGGTTGCTTTGGCACATTTTTTTAATCCGAATTTCATATCTATTTCCTTGGTAAATTTATTATTATTATTATTATTATTATTATTATTATTATTATTATTATTATTATTATTATTATTATTATTGAAGGCGGTGAGCTGGCAGAACCGTTAGCACGTTCGGCAAAAGTGCTGAGCGGCATTTCGTCCGTTTTTACGTTCTTAGTTCAAATTGCGTCGAGGTCGACTTTGCCTTTTATCCTTTTGGGGTCGATAAAATAACTACTAGTTGAGTACTGAGGTCCATATAACCTTTCGAAATTGCTGACCTTGTACTTTTAGTAGAAAAGGTTATTATTATTATTATTATTATTATTATTATTATTATTATTATTATTATTATTATTAAGGCAGAATCGTTGGCAGAATCGTTAGCAGCATTTCGTCCGCCCTTACGTTCTGAGTTCAAATCCCGCGAAGCTCGACTTTGCCTTTT
>NC_142930.1:17302201-17307201 GCF_046866305.1 Octopus bimaculoides | reverse complement strand
TCTCTGATCATTGGTCCCTTCAATCAAGACTGACTTGGGTCTGATCTATAACAGTTATGAACGACTAACAAGGGAATAATGACTCGGTTATTGTTCGTTTTCAAATATCACCTTCATTTGTATCTTAAACTAGGAAAGACACACTAGCAAAAACAGAGCTATGACTGAAAAAAATTATAGAAAAATAGACGTAAAAAAATGCGGAAGGCTTATGATCGTATATGCTCAGTGAGGGCTGGCCTTGGGCTAAAGAAAAATATCTACAACAACAGCAACATCAATAAAGCATCAACGAACAAAACCAAGATAATTTGATTTTTGTGACTGTCTAATCTAAAGAAATCCCTAAGAAACGATTCTGAAGGAGAAACCAGAATTGCAAGAAAGACTTCAATTCCTCGACAGCCCCGAAGGCGCAAGCGCGAGATGTTATTAAAGTGAAATGGCTGCAAAATGGTCATATCGCATGTTCGGATCACTGGAATCGTACCAAGATATCGGAATGCTTGTACTCTTTCTTTTATTTGATTGTAGCTATTTGGAACCACACATGATCAACTGCACTAGCGACCACATTCACATTCAACTTCCTTTCGTTTTATTTACCGCACACCTCCTATCGGAACATATGCAACATACTTTCTCTTTCAAACGTGCCATACTATTTTTCTACTCATTGCCAAAACGCATACAGTTTTCTGGACAACTTCAAGCATACTTTATCGAAATAAGGCTCTCTATTTAACCTCGCTTTCTTTTTCTCTCTCTCTCTCTAAAACCCTATCTATAAATATCTCTTTCCCATGTTTATTACTATTTCATCTTATGTTAACAATATACATACATATTTACACACACACACACACACACACACACACACATACAGTAATGACTCTGAATCTATCATCTCTCCACCAATCAATTCTCTGTCTCTCTCCCTCTAATTATATGAGTGCGTGTGCGCGCGTGCATGTGTATTTCCTTACTACTCAATTGCGAACATATAGAAACATAGAGCAAAAAAAAAAACCACACGGAGTCTCTCTCTCTCTCTCTCTCTCTCTGTCTCTCTTTCTATCTTGCTCTCTACTTCTCTGTCTCTGTCTGTGTGTCTGTCTGTCTCTCTCCTCCTCTCTCACACACATACACACACACTCACACAGGCACAGATACTCAGAAATACACACGCACGCATCAATACTTTTACTCACTTTACACATCGCACTTTACGCTTCATACAACCGCACGCACATACACACACTTTGGTTGTCAGTCTCCTTGCCTCTCTCTCTCTTTCCCTCTCTCTCTCTCCCTCTCTCTCTCCCTCTCTCTCTCCCTCTCTCTCTCTCCCTCTCTCTTCACCCCCTCTCTTTCTCTGTCCATCGCATGCAAAATTCTACCTCTCTCTTTTAGCCAACCTCATACTACTGCCTTCTCTCCCACCCTCACTTCAGTTTTTTTAGCTTTCCGCTTCCCTCACATACATTCATCTGGTCACAAGCGCTTGCACATTTACATACACAAAAAACAAGCACAAACACACTCGGGCACCCCATCATTCTCCCACTACAGCTCACCCGTGAATCTCTTAAGTGTTCCCTCCAACCGGCTAAAACCTTCTGACAATATTTCAAGTTTCAATATTTCTCTTTTAAATACGCACGCGCGTACGCACACTCACACACATACACACACACACACACACACACTCATGTACATACATATACATACTGGCACACACAAACACTCAGACACATGCCTACATAAGTACATACTCAAAAACACCCACCCACAGATTCATGTATTTACATAAATATATACGTATACACACAAACCTATCTATCTATCTATCTATCTATCCATCTATCTATCTATCTATCTATCTATCTATCTATCTATCTATCTATCTATCTACAAATTAAAAGGGTAAAGGATTATCAATTTATTAATTTATTAATAAATCAACAATTAATAATTTTTACCAAGCCCTTCGGTATGTAAGCACCATTATCGGTGGAGAACTTATTTAAAAGTTCATATATATTTATAAACATAATTTAGGGATCAGCAAATATTTGCTTCACCACATACCGAAGTTCAGAAATAGCAGCTAAAAAAGCTGAGACTCCAACAGATAGCATTACTTGTAACTCACAAAGGCAAAAACAAGAAGAAAAAACAATGAAAACTAACCATTCCGAAGATTAATCGTAGACGCGTTTCTGGATTATGAGTGATAAATACTCAATTTCTTTTATCAATACGATATTCCAGTAGTAAATTCGACTATGCTAGCAAACTGTGCATGCATGAACGAGTGAACATTCTACATCGACACAAACCTGAAAGCATAACCGAATCTACCTCGGCCAGCCAGTCCACTATCCTTCCTTCAAGAAATTGCCATGTGCGCGACAAGCAATACCGCAGAGAATCTGCGTTTACTAACAGGGAGTGAATAATTATTACAAATTAAAAGGGTAAAGGATTATCAATTTATTAATTTATTAATAAATCAACAATTAATAATTTTTACCAAGCCCTATCTATCTATCTATCTATCTATCTATCTATCTATCTATCTATCTATCTATCTATCTATCTTTCTCTCTCTCTCTCTGTATATATATATATATATATATATATATATATATATATATATATATATATACACCTACATACATAAACATATATATATGTGTATATATATATGTGCATATATATGTATATGTATATATATGTATATACATATAGATATATATATGTATACAAATAGATATGTATATGCATACACACCCAAACATGCGTACATATACGTTTAATAACACACACATTCATACATACATATTAATACACTACACACACACAGAAACTCACACACGTACACACACACACACGCACACAAATACACACAAACACGCACACACACACAATTACGTTCTCAAGGAAGACATAACGAGAGAAATTAGATTTCTCTAATCAGAACAGATGGCGCTTCTGTATCAAAAACTCACGATTAATCACCGTCACCTACCACAAGAGACCATTGTTGTTTCCTCTGCTGCTGCTGTTGTTGTTGTTGTTGTTGTTGTATTGGCGGGAGTGGTGGCAGTTGTGGTGGCGATGGTACTTTCATTTATCTTTACACCTCCGTCTTCTTCTTCTTCTTCTTCTTCTTCTTCTTCTTCTTCTTCTTCTTCTTCTTCTTCTACTCTCTTCTTCTACTCTCTTCTTCTACTCTCTTCTTCTTCTTCTGTTTCTTCTTCTTCTTCTTCTTCTTCTTCTTCTTCTTCTTCTTCTTCTTCTTCTGCTTCTTCTTCTGCTTCTTCTTCTTCTTCTTCTTCTTCTCCTCCTCCTTCTTCTTCTTCTTTTTCCTTTCTTTTCCTTATCTCACCTACTCTAGTTTCCCTCCTCCTCCGCCTCCTCCGCCTCCTCCGCCTCCTCCGCCTCCTCCTCCTCCGTCTCCTCCTCCTCCGCCTCCTCCTCCTCCTCCTCCCCTCCCCTCCCCCTCCCCTTCCTCTTCCACCATCACCACCCTCGTCCACCTCTCCCCTTTCTCCATCATTCTCCTGTAGTCTATCTTGTTTCCCAGTTACCTCTGTTTACGCCTCTTCGTCTACCTTTCTTTCTTTCTTTCGTTCTTTATTTCCTTTTTTCTCTCTTTCGTTTTCATTTGTTTCTTCTACTTTATCCATCATAAGTACTACTACTACTACTACTACTACTACTACTACTACTACTACTACTACTACTACTACTACTACTACTACTACTACCAGTGTACTGTTGCTGCAGTAGAGCAGTAGCAATAGAAGTAGCAGTAGCAGTCTCAGCAGCAGCAACTACAGCAGCAGCAGCAGTAGTAGTGGTAGTAGTAGTAGCTGTCCATTATTTATTCATATAGTTTCCCTCGTCTGTTATGTCATTTGTTTTTTTTTTATCTATCTCTTTATTACACTGAGAATGTATGTGTGTGTGTATATGTGTGTGTATGTGTGTGTCTTTGTGCGTGTGATTGATTTCTTGTAAGTGCGTGAGTGTGTATATATATGTGTATATGTGTATATGTGTATATGTGCGCATGCTTGTTTGTGTGCGTGCATGTGTGTGTGTGTGTGTGTGTGGGCAAATGTCTGTGTGAGTATGCGTGCATTTGTGTGTTTTCATGTTCGTTGAGTGATACACAGTTTGTGTGTGCGCGTGTATATGTGTGTGTATATGCATGGTTTTGAATATGTACTTTCTGTACGTGCATGAATTCATATATATGTATGTGTGCGTAAATGAACGTATGTGTGTATGTGTGTGTATGTAAGTGCTTATTGTATTTTGTGATATTCTGAATGTGTGTGAGCTCTGACATGTGTGGATGCATGTGTTTATATGCATGTGTTTATGTTTTGTCTTAATGCATTTAATATGTGCGTGTGCGTGTGTGCGTATTTCTATGCGAATATGTACGTATGTGTGTATATGTGCTCTTTTATGCATAAATACGTCTGTGTGTGTGTGCGTGTGTGTGTATGTATGTAATTGTATGTACATATGTTAGTAGCGTTTTGTGATAGCATACTGAATGTGTGTGTGTGTGTATGTACGTGTGCTAGATTATATGTAACTCCATATGGGTGGGTGTATAAGAATGTATGAGTGCATGTATGCTTATGTATATGCATGTGTGTATGTATGTGTGTGCACGCGTGAGTGTTTGTGTGTGTGCGCGAGTTGGCTGGTTGCTTTTATGATGTTTTATTGTTTTAGGTCTTTTGTAGCTTTCAATTGAAATAGTCATAAATATATTTCAAAATTAAACATCTCTCCTCCACACACACACACACTCTCTCTCTCTCTCTCTCTCTCTCTCTCTCTGTCTTTCTGATACACACTACCATACGCACTTTCGCGTATAAACATGCGCATATACGAAACCACGAGCACAAGAACTCAAAATTCTAAACAGTCACATACATATTAACACATACTGGCTGATCTACACAGAC
>NC_142930.1:17279701-17292201 GCF_046866305.1 Octopus bimaculoides | reverse complement strand
TGTTATCGTTAGTACTGTTCCCTGTGGGAGAGGATAGTGATGTTAGAGTTGGTCGGTTGGTGGTGTTGGTGGTGGTGATATGGCGATGTTAGCAGAAACGTTAGGACGGCGGGTGAAAATATTTAGCGGTATTTCGTCTGTCTTTACGTTCTGAGTTCAAATTCCGCCGAAGTCGACTTTACCTTTCATACTTTCGGGGTCGATGGATTAAGTACCAGTTATGCACTGGGGTCGATCTAATCGACTTAATTCCCTCTGTCTGTCCTTGTTTGTCCACTCTATGTTTAGCCCCTTGTGAGCAATAAAGAAATAAGATATGGCGATGTTATCAAGGACGCTGGCGGTCACAGCGATATTAGTTTTGATGCTAGAGTAAGTGACGATGGTGATGGCAATGATGTTCTTGGTGGTGGTAGCTACAGCAACGTCGGTGTTGCTGATGGTGACGATGGTGTCCAAGGCCTGAATTTTTTTTTTGGGGGGGGGGGAAGGGTTATAGTCGATTACTCAACCCGTACTTATTTTATCGACCCCGAATAGGATGAAAGGCAAAGTCGACCTCGGCAAGATAGACGAAATACCGCTAAGCATTTCCCCCGGTGTGCTAATGACTCTGCCAATTCGCCGCTCTAGATGGTACCATTAATAATGACGAGTATTTTAATGACCATAACGATGAAGTTGATGGTGATATCATTTCTTTATTCGTGGTATTATGATAGTCGATGCTAACGTTAATTGTGTTGGCGAAGATGATAATATTGTTTTATCTTTTACTTACCTCAGTCAGTGGACTGCAGCCATTCTGGGACACCACCATCAAGGATTTAGTCGAATCTGCCGATTCCAGTACTTATTCTGTCGAAACTTCTTTGCCGAACCGCAATGTCACTGGGATGTAAGCAAACTATCAACAAACGATCACCGGCTGTCAAGTGGTGGTAGGCGATAAATACAAACACATACATATACATACATATATAATGCATACATACGTATGCATGCGTGTATGTATGTATGTATGTATGCATGTATGCATGTATGTATGTATGTATGCGTGTATATGTATATATATATATATATATATATATATATATATATATATATATATATATATATACATTCAGAAATGTAACCACACGTGGACTGTTGGTGATATTTTCCTTACCTTTGGACTTTCCTAATTTTTCTGTTTCCGAAGAAGAACTATGCTCGAAACGAACACAACTACTCTTTTCCTTTTCCGAACGTCATATTAATACATTGCTTGTTTGTGTCTTTTCATTTTTCTCTGCTTTTTAATAATAATAATGATAATAATAATAATAATAAAAATAATAATAATAATAATAATAAGAAGAAGAAGAAGAAGAAGAAGGAATATATTCACAGACACGACAGAGCTGGGACCTATATACACTGGAAGCTATGCCAACATTATGGAATAGCAACAGAAAAAAGATGGTATAAACACACGCCAGAAAAGGTCACAGAAAACGAGAAAGCAACCATAATCTGGGATATGCCAATACACACAGATAGAGAAATTAAGGAAAATAGACCAGATATAGTTGTCAAAGATCATGAAGAAAAAAAATGCTTTCTAATTGATGTATCAATACCAGCAGATGACAACGTTTCTCTAAAAGAAATGGAAGAACTTTCAAAATACAAAGACCTGGAAATAGAGATAACTCGAATGTGGAATCTAAAAACAGAAACAATTCCTATCATAGTAGGTGCCTTAGGTATAATAAAAAAATATTCAGACAAATACATAACAAAAACACCAGGACTTACAAATATATATAACATACAGAAAATTGCACTACTGGGTACTGCACACATTCTACGCAAAACACTTTCAATACAGTAAACATAAGAGCACCACAGCAAACCACAGCACATACCCAAGGCGCACAGAGTTGCGCTCGGTAGTGAAGTGAAAGCACGTTATAAAAATAAAACTACTGAATAATAATAATAATAATATATATATGTAATAATACAAGTGATATATGAGCATATGCATGTATACATACATATATGTACATACCTACATCTACATGTATATATAGATGCATATCCGGGTACAGGACGTCAAAAAAAAAAAGGGGGACGGGAACAATAACAAAGCACAAAAAACAGACTTTTTTACGCGCAACAGAATGAACACATAGGAAAACAGATGAGCCACTTATAGAACTTTTCCTTCATCAGCTGCCTCTGTTCTAAACTAGGCGTTTCGAAGATGTATGTATGTATGTATGTATGTATGTATGTATGTATGTATGTATGTATGTATGTATGTATATATATATATATATATATATATATATATATATATATATATATATATATATGAATGTATGTATGTACGTATATATATAGTATATATATATATATATATATATATATATATATATATATATATATATATATATATATATATATATACTATATATGAGATAGGCTTCCACACAGTTCACCAATAGAGTAAAATGTAGTTTGATGGGGATTTTGCTGCTATTTTTATCAAATAGTTGTTTTGTTGCTAGTGAGGCGTTTGACTGTGCTGTTTGAAGAAATAACAGAAAAGTAAAGAGATAAAAATGCAGAACGAGGATGTTGTGGGATGTAAATAATAAAATAATTAAGACATCGTCATACATAGCAATTAAATAAGTGACTAAACTAATTTTATAGTAGTTGTGCTATTTTTCATTATTTTTAATATTTTATTCATATTTTGGTTCTATGGTTGGGGGTTGAGAGTTACAAATTGAAATTCACCCTTTAATTGAAAGAAAGATAAATTATCAAATAGACAAAGTTTGATATTAACAATAATTATTATAACATCACAACAAAGGCAGCACCAACGACAGCAGTGACAACCTCAACAACGGACTCAGCCATGGTTACGATAGAGGCTAACATTACACCAGTGGCAAACCCCTCAACATTAATTGTTAGCATAATTGTCACAAACCAAAAGCTATAAATACATTAGACAACAGCTCTAACAAATACAAACAACAACAACAACGGCCTTACCAAAAATCACTGCAATGACGTCAAAAAGTATCGCAGTACCTTTCATCGCCATCAGCATCGCTGTCTTAATACCAGCAATTATCAGCATATCAAACACTACAAAATTAACAACTATCATTTTTCTACTAATAAAGATGACACCACAAATAAACAACACAGCAAATAACAATTATTACAATTAAAATAATTACAAATGCAATCAAATCCTCATCAAAACTCCAGGCACATCTCCAACTGCCACAACCAACATAAAAATAACAAAATGAAAACAGCAACTATAATAACATCCAATATATAAAAATAACATTAAAAAATAACAAAGAACAACCAGACCTCGATAGAAATAATAATAAAATAAGTGATTTGTATTTAAATTTATTAAAAATGTAACGGCAAAATTAAAATATAAAATCCTAAAAACGTAAAATATAAATATAAAAATATAAAATGCATGGTCTATAAATATTAGATATAAAGCTACGATACAAACAAAATATAAAAAGATAAAATATAAAGCTAATACATATGAAATATAAACTAAATGTAAATACAAAATATGCAGGTATAATACAAGCGTAACATATAAAGCTTAAATATAAATATAAACATAATATACAAATAAAATGTACGAAGCATATAACAATAATATATAAAATAAAATATATGCAAACAATAAATAAGCATCGGTAAAATACATTTATATAAAAGAATAACAATGAGAAATCAAGCAAACAATCAATACCACACATTTTCTCTCTATACAGACGAAAATTAATTTCAATTATATAAATATAATATTAAGGCATACTGAAATAACGATAAAGAAACCAGAAGTGCGCGTTAGAATAATTTCTCTGCAGAGTTAAAATTTAATTACTAATACACACACATGCACACTAACACACCAGCAAAAACACACAATGATATAAATACATATATATATATACACATAACATACCTACACACACACATACACACGCACGCACGCACACACACACACACACACACGCACTCATATAAATATGAAGGGAGAGGTGAGAAAGAAAATTGTGAGAAAGTAAGAAAAGATCAAAATATTTAAAAGTAAAAGTGAAAATTATAAATAAATAGATAAATGAATACAAATTATCTCTAATCAAACGAATAAAAATCCGTCATTGTCACAAAGCAATAGCCAAATATAAAAACAATTATTATTTTTTTTTATTTTTTAGAATTATGATTTGATTTTAATTATATTTTTTAATTCTTAATTTTATTATTTTAATTACATTAATTAATATTTCGTGTGTTTGTTAATGATGTTAAGATGGGATTTCTTGATTTAAATCATTTTGTTTTGATATGTTTATTTTTGTAGAGGCGGTTGGTCCCGTATTTTCTTTAATTGGTGAACGAGAGAACAAACACTATGAAACAGGTCTATATTTAATAGATAAACAATTATGTACATTATTTACATTATTTTCATTTGACGGATATTTGTCCTGATGAAGGCTGGAGGGTATACCAGCCGAAACGTTGTGTTAACAACAAACAAGATGAGGTCAAATATCCGTCATATGTAAATAATGTAAATAAGGTAGAAACTATGAAATAAAAAATTAAGAATATGACAACAGAAACACTTCCTCATTCATGATAAATGTTGTAGAGTTTCAGCAAGTGAGAATTGTAGATTTGCAAACGTTTCCACCATAGAGTTTTGATATAGCACTTATTTTTGTTTTCGTTAGCGATTTACATTTTTGTGGAAGTTTCTGTAAAGAAAAGAAAATCGCTTTTTACGTTTATGAATTTGCTTTGTAAGATTCCGGATGTGAAAGAGATATTGTCATACTTCGGCTTGGTCATTTTTTTCTTGCCAAATAAAACACACATACTATATATTCGTTCGTCACACGTGTTTTTCTTCCTGTTCTGTTTAGAGGAAGCGGACGAAACATGTGGATGGAAGAGTCGCTGAAGAGGTCACAGATGTGTGACGAAAAAATTCCAAACGATGGACATAAGATAAAATAAGAACAATAATAAACGAGTGAATATATAATACGTATGTTTATTTGGCAAGAAAAAAATGGCCATCATGAAATATAACAATAGAATTGCTTTTGATATGCTAATAAAAACATATCTATATCTATCTATCTATCTATATATATATATATATATATATATATATATATATATATATATATATATATATCATACAGTTTTAGTATAATATTAAAATATTAGTACAGAAGTATTACGAAACCTAACGGCTGCCTTATCAAATATATTCGAACTGGCCTTTTTACCTATTAGGTCTGTCTGTTTCGCTTCTAGAGTGACATACTCAATTATTCTCGTAGATGTTGCAAATAAGCCACCATTATTAGTGCTTTTGTTGCAGCTGTTATCAGTATTGCTCCAGCTGTCATTGCACTTATTGTCGATGTTCTAGTGGCTGTCGTTGTGTACTAACGCTTTGTTTCTTTGTTAGCATCGGCTCTATAATCTTAATTGCCGACGCATTTCTCTTTTATTACTTCTGATGATGTTATTGTTGATGGTGGTCATCGTAAAGGTATTGCTGTTTTTGGTTTTGTTATTGCCGCATGGTTCAGTGGTTAGAGCGTCGGGCTTACAATCCTGAGGTAGTGAATTTGATTCCGAGACCAGGCTGTGTGTTGTGTTTTTGAGCAAGACGCTTTATTTCACGTCGCTCCAGTTCACTCAGGTGTAGAAATGAGTTGTGACATCACTGGTGCCAAGCTATATCATCTTTTGATTTTCCCTTGGATAACATCGGTAACGTGGAGAGGGGAGACTGGTATGCATGGGTAACTGCTGGTCTTCCATAAACAACTTTGCCCGACTTGTGCCACGGAGGGGAACTTTCTAGGTTATTAATAGCCATTAATGACTTAGGTCCATGTTCATTAATGATCTAAGGGGGTCTTTTTATTTCCAAAACTTAACTGGATACATTGTTGTTATTGTTGTTGTTGTTGTTGTTGTTGTTTACACTGCAGTTGATGCAACCACTTCTCTTACAATGAAGCAAAATGGGTGGCGGTGATCGTGTTTACACTGTTAGTTTGTACTTGGAACGTGTGGTGAGAAAGTGATTTTGGTTATCATAAAGGTGAGTTTCGCTTCGATTTCTAGCTTCTTTCGCCATCCATTTTCTCTCGATATTTCATCTCCACCAATAGATGTCATAGAGGAAATTTTTGATTTGCTTAAAATAAGGGTACACCAGTTTTTTTCTTTTCTACAAGAATATTTTCGGTCTCTTTTACGGTCCGGAAAAAAGATGGCCATATCCCTAAAGTAGAAAAACTAGTTAATTTAGAAGTATGATTTGTAAACTGACGTGACTAAATGCCGTATAGAATATAGTGTGGAATTCCTATATATGCTTCTCTCCACAGCCACGACAGCAGCAGCCAGAACGACAATATCAACAACACCGACAACAACAACAAACCTCACAAAAACTCAATCACACATACACATTATGTATGTATGTATGTATGTATGTATATGTATATATATATATATATATATATATATATATATGTGTGTGTGTGTGTGTGTGTGTGTGTGAGAAAGTTGGTATGTGAAAGCACGTGGTTGGATGTATAAAAGATAATAAGAGTGAAAAAACAACAGAAGGCTTGTGTTACATGGTTAAAGTATATATTTAAATTATGTCAGAAAAGTGTTAGAAAAATGTTATAAAAATGTTATAAAATCTTTTTGGTATCTCCCCTATACCGGAAGAAATCCCTAATTACCTCCCCCTATCTAGAACTCTTCTTTCTCAGACTGGAGCGAACACGTTACAATGAAGTAGAGAAATTTGAAAAGACAACACGAAACCGGTTATTTCTCAAAATACAATGTTTATATACCAAAAAGATTTTCTAACATTTTTCTAACATTTTTCTAACACTTTTCTGACATAATTTAAATATATACTTTAACCATGTAACACAAGCCTTCTGTAGTTTTTTCACTCTTATTATCTTTTATATATATATATATATATATATATATATATATATATATATATCCCGAATAAAACCAAAACTTTCAGATAGGGATCGTCGGACACCTACAAGAATTGTTACAAAGGATCACAAAAGTACAGCTCCCAAAATTACTGCAGAGCTTAGTGACCACCGCAAGAACCCAATTTCCACAACAACTGTTTGCCGGGAGCTGTACAAAGTCGGATTTCACGAGAGGGCTGCAATCAGAAAGTAACTACTTTCAAAAACAAACGTTGCAAAGTGTTTTGATTGGAGTAAAAACCTACGGAATTGGTTCCTAGAGTAGTGGAAGAATGTTATTTTCTTGGACGCGTTATTCTTTACCTTATTTCCGACCACCGGCCGAGTATACGTGTGAAGACAGCCAAAAGAAGCGTTTGACTCAGACTGCCTTCTTCCAACTGTTAAACATGGAGGAGAATCTTTGATGATCTGGGGTGGCTATATCTTGGAAATCCGCCAGCCCAATATGAGCTATTTATGTCATGATTTTTGTTTTCCTTGTCTTAGAGTATTGATGTGTTTTGGTTTCTCAGTTAAAGCTAATGCATGGTTTGTTTGTTGTCGATGCTCGCGAAAGAAGGTATGAACATCATAATAAAGCATTTTACTAAATCTTTAAGATATTTGCTATCTCATGTTTAGACCCAAGAAACAAATAATAATAACAACAACAACAAAAACAGCAGCAGCAGCAGCAAAAACAACAATAACAACAAGAGCGGCAACAGTAACAACAACAATAACAACAACATCAGCAACAACAACAACAGTAACCTTTTGACGTCATAGGAATTATAGACTTTCGAGAGAACGTGAAGTAATTCTTCTTTGCAGCAGTGAATATCGAAGCATAGACTATAAATAATAGAGTGTAATATTAGGTTGAAAAAGCCTTCGATTTTTTCCAGTCAAAGGGTTCTCAATCCTATATTTACACGCTATTATTTATATCTTTATGTGCTTCGAGATATATTGTTCCAAAACAAAATTACTAAACATTTTTATTCGTTCCCGCCTCATAGAAGCTGTTATCCATAATGCAAGATCTTTTTGGTATTTCTTGGATTGCAATTTCTAAAATGTCCTACTAAGATGAAAAAGTGTGATTTGAAACAGTTTTGGCTACTGTTGACTTTAGCAACTCGAACGACCTGTTAAAATAAGCATTTCTGTTTGTCAAGTACGTGAAGCTGCTTGGCTCAAGACAATATCATGTAAAGATTTGATATTTTCAATTGACTTTGCACAGAGGAAATGTAAAAATGCCAACTAAATCTCAGTCATACACGAACGCCAAAAACATGAGTCACTGAGCTAGATAATGTGAAGAGTTATGTAGACATTCTTCTTTACCAGACGAAACATCATGAAATGAAAATTAGGAATGCACAAGTACGCTGACTTACCATGCAATAGAAATTCTTTTCACACCTGTACTGGCATTTCCCCACCCTTCCTTTTATATACACTGTGTCTGTCCAAGTCTCCGTTTAGATTTAATATTTATAAATGTATATCTTTGGGCAACTCTTTGCTTAATACTAAATTAATTAAATGTTTAAATTCAGATGAATGATTGGAGAAAGAAACAAAGAAATTTTGTTTCATTTATTCCCTTGTGAAATTAAAGGAGGTTAATTGGTAATTTCGAATTGAGAAACATACGTACGCACACATACTTACATCTGAGACACGCACATACATCCATTCATATCCATACATGCATCCATACATACATAATATACATGTATAACATACATACACACAGACATATAGTAAAGAAATAAAAATGGATTCTCCATCGGTTTCGGCGGTGAGTATTCTACCTGTTCGATCACCTGAACTATGAAGCCATTAAGTGCTGTGTATACCACAGATGGGTGAGTCTTTATGGTAATCTTTGAGTAAAATCAGCCTAAAAAAGACTGCTACAAAGGCGGTTCCTTGAATTAGAGGAATAATGTATTCGAAATGTTCTCAGACTTCGCGTCAACTCGATTTTATTCAAAAGTCTTGGTTGGGTCGACTTGAGACAAGGTGCAAGATCTGACCTTGCAGAATTGAACCCTAGACATAATAATTACGAAGCGAACTTCTTAACCACTGAGGGATATAGGCATCTATCTATCTATCTATCTATCTATCTATCTATCTATCTATCTATCTATCTATCTATCTATCTATCTATCTATCTGTCTGTCTGTATGTCTGTGTGTCTGCCTGCCTGCCTGTCTGTCTGTCTGTATGTCTGTCTGTCTGCCTGCCTGTCTGTCTGTCTGTCTGTCTGTCTGTCTGCCTGCTTGCCTGCCTGCCTGTCTGTCTGTCTGTCTGTCTGTCTGTCTGTCTGTCTACCTATCTATTTATCTATCTATCTATCTATCTATCTATCTATCTATCTATCTATCTATCTATCTATCTATATATGTATGTATTTATTTGTATGTATACACACACACGCATATATACATCTACATATATATATATATATATATATATATATATATATATATACATATATATATATATATATATATATATATATATATATATATATATATATATATATATATACATATATATATATATGTAGATGTATATATGCGTGTGTGTTCGTGTGTGTGTGTGTGTTTATGTATGCGTATCTGTGTTTATATATGTATAAGGCGTAAATATGTGAAGCAGAATTTTCACAATGCAGTTGGTACGTTGTTGCAGGTATATGTGTTGACATGAAAATGATACTGTATCGTGACAAAATAACATAAAAAATAACACTTCAAAGTCTGTGACCTGAATGTCTTGCTGTTTCATTCAAGATTTATTGTTCAACCGTACGTACTTTGGTGTTGAAAACCTTTCCTTTTATATTGGTATGTTCATCAATAAGTTGGTAAATTATGGTGGGTGCATGTAAGGGAGTATATATCTTTATTTCTCAGAAATACTACATATATATCTCCTCGTGTCCCATTATTCTCAGCAGATCAATATTGGATTATTTTCCTATTGATGTATGTCACTAAAATTAGCCTTAGACGCATGAAATACTTCACATCCACCGGGCTACAATCCCTCATATATAGATAAATCCGTAACGTGGTATTTATCAACTATATGTCATCTAAGGATGCTTTACACACGTCACACAGTTACTCCTCAATCAGCACAGTTTGTTTTTTGTTCTCTTTTAACGTCAGAATTACGTCAACTAGTCTAGTGTTTTCCTTTTGGTTTACCTTAAAATTCGAGCAATCCCTTAGTGATTGACGTCTTTTCATGAGAGACTTCCATCATCTGGTTCGACTTTTGTCTAGGCTCACTTCTCTTTGTTCCCAGTTCCTTTTCTTGGTTTCTTTATAAAGGTAATCATTGTAATTGCGAATCAAAGGAAATACATCTGAAACTAAAACACTAATTATAAATTAAAACTATATAAATAAACGGCAGAATTTCGAAGATATGATAATAACTGATAATTTTCAAAGCTGATGATGAGTTGAATTCATAATGAGGTGTTACATATTTAAATAACACAACAGTAATACATTGCTGTTGTTGTTTAATTTGTTCGCAGCATTGTTTACCCTTCGCTGGTTATTGTGCTTCTGATGTTGCTTTTGTTTTTATTGTTGTTCGTATTTTTTGTCTGGCTTTCCACCATCCTCTCCTTAAAAATATATTACTTCATATTATCGAAAATCAACGTAAAAACTAATATAAAATTTCCAAAAATATACAAAAACGTAAAAATAAATGAACGAATATCATATAAGAAGTATTTCATGAATATATAAGGAGTAATTTTACCCATTCTAAATAGAATAAATAAAGAGAAATGTAGAGTTTTTTGACAAATTTCTCGTGAAGATTTAAATATTATAGGTCGCAGAAATTAGGGATGTTGTAATGGAACATGAATAAAACAAGTGAAACTCGTCACAAGTCTGCAGTTCCATGAAAAGGTCAAAAGAAGGGTATATGTCTCACAAACAAGTTAACAGAAGTGTCTCTAGGCAAAAGTTCTGGATAACGTCAAAGGGACATATTGGTCATGGGTGAAACACGTGTGCTGATAAGGTCTGTTCAGGGAAGGTCGGCTTGGGGCTAAACAACAATAAGAATAGTCACAACAACATCGTTAATAATGAGTTCTAATTTTGGCAGGAGACCAGCAATTCAGAGAGTGCGGGTAAGTCGATTACATTGACTCCAGTTCTCAACTGGTATTTATTTTATCGACTTCGAAAGGATGAAAAGCAAAGTTAACCTCGGCGGAAATTGAACCGGCGCAGTATCGATTCTGTCAGCTCGCCACCAACATCATTGATATTGATTATATGTAATCATCGCTTCGGAAAATTGTGGAAGACAACTAAAACACGACTGGTTTTGAGCGTCATCGCATCCTCCTATATCAGGCCTTGCATCCTGCCATTTTTCCGCCAACCATACGCGTATAAAAATCTTTGATTAAAAGAATATGTCACTCACAAAGACTAGGTTTCTTCTTGAGGACCACAAAGTGCTAAACCCTTTCAAAAGTTCATAAGTGATACATACGATGACAATGTCTTGCTACGTTACATTAAGGTGTCTTAAAATGCAACCCCAGAAAGGGCTATTTAACAAATTGTCATGAAATCGATTACAGATGAGTACACCGCCATCATTTCGTCGCAGGAGAGCTCATCGTCATGAATTCAACATGAAGAAAGTTCACAGCGAAGAAAGTTTACCAAGAAAATATATCCATAGTATCTCACCATTAATAGTTAACAAGTGGCTGTGTGGTAAGTAGCTTGCTTACCAACCACATGGTTCCGGGTTCAGTCCCACTGCGTGGTACCTTGGGCAAGTGTCTTTTACTATAGCCTCGGACCGACTAAAGCCTTGTGAGTGGATTTGGTAGACGGAAACTGAAAGAAGCCCGTCGTATATATGTATATATATATGTATATGTATGTGTGTTTGTGTGTGTATGTTTGTCCCACCACCATCGCTTGACAACCGATGCTGGTGTGTTTATGTCCCCGTAACTTAGGGGTTCGGTAAAAAGAGTCCGATAGAATAAGTACTAGGTTTACAAAGAATAAGTCCTGGGATGATTTTCTCGACTAAAGGCGGTGCTTCAGCATGGCCGCAGTCAAATGACTGAAACAAGTAAAAGGGTAAAAAGAGTAAAAGAATAAATATTTCATTGAAAGAGAAAGAAAAGAAAAAACGGTGAGTTAGCAGGTGTAAGCCTAAAACAATCGTTGTACTAAATAAGGTTTACAGTACACATTGTTTTCCCTATTAAATATCTAGAATTATATATATATGTATGAGTGTATGTGTGTGTGTGTGTGCTTATTTTAACATTCAGCAGAAGTAACAGAGTGACTCAAGGCCTTAGAG
>NC_142930.1:17272201-17277201 GCF_046866305.1 Octopus bimaculoides | reverse complement strand
GCGAACATACACACACACACAATTATATAGCCATATGTATATAAGTATAGGACTAAGGGACTTTCAGTGTGTGTATGGGTGTATACATATTTGTGTGTGTACGTGTGTGTGTTATATCTAATAATATACATATAGATATTTACATAACATAGTTGAATTGCATCTTCATATGGAAGCATATATATATATATATATATATATATATATATATATATATATATATATATATATATATATATATGGGAGAATATACAAAAAATAACAACAGACGAGGACAGGTGGTGTAAATAACAAAAGTATATATTAGTATGACGCTCGGGAATACGGAAAGTCTTTGACGTTTCGAGCTACGCTCTTCAACAGAAAGAATACGGAGACAAGGAGAAAAACACGGAGAAAAAAAAAAAAATTGATTATAAGTTGGCTTGACTGGGCCAATATATATATATATATATATATATATATATATATATATATATATATATATATATATATATATATATATATACATATGTATATAAGCAAGCGTGTATGTGTATACGTGTGCGTATAAATATAAATGCAAATGTATACGTGTGTATGTGTGTGCGTGTGTTTGTGCGTGTACAAAGTGTAATAATCGATAGCTTTAAACGCCGTAGCTCTGAAGGAGCAGGTGGCGCCATCAGGCGATCTGCTGTTTATCCAATTCATGTGACATATGTAATAAAATTTTAAAGATTTAGTTATGTGATTACACAGTAGGCTGAATATATTGGACTTGTAGGCTTGAATTCCACTGAATAATTTAGCAGTGATATAATTGAATAGGGCGACAGCGGTAGCTAAACAGATAACGTTTATATATGATAGTGTTTGAGAGTGTTGCAGACGATAAGTCGTTAGAGCAACGGACAAGCAGCCGATCGCTAGCTGGTTCGTATCCCCTACCAACACATATCCACATTATTGCCAGTATTGTGTAGTGTACATAACCGAGTTATTTAATATACGATATCTCACTTTTTCTAGCTGTAAACAAGTACCACAAACCAGCAACAATCGGGCCCCATGTGGCAGCAGCGGTAACACTATAAAATTAATGAATGATTCATTCGTTAGCTTTCAGTGTTGTTGTTTAGTCTGCGAGTCAGGCCCAGTCAAGCCAACTTATAATCAAAAGCGTTTCAACCATGGCCATCCTGTCATTTTGCATGTGAGAAACTAATTACAATGGTCAATGTATTCGAAATTATTTTTAAGATGGTATTTTCTTTAATTTTATAAAGGCGTTACTGTTATTTTTAGCCAGCCTATTTGTATATTTAATGTATTTTCGTCGTGATAATGGTGGCGGTGGTAGTGGCGATGTTAGTGGTAGTAACTGTCTATTTTTTGGTGGCAGTCATTTATAGTGTAATCATTTACCATACTATTGCACTCATTATTAATGAAAGCTTTTCTGATAATGTGCAGAGTGTAAGAATACTAAATGTAGCATATTAAGTAGAGACACACATAAAAAAATATGATTTATTAAAGGAATAAAGTCAGGGCCCCTTATTTGTTTCATGACGTCCAAGTCCTGTTAGGCGCGGGAGAAAATTATCTTTAGGTCGTAGAATAGGCTCGAATTATTCTAACAGTGGACCTAGTTTAAGGCTTCTAAAATCTATACTTTTTATTTTCGCTTTGACTTAGAAGTGACTTTTAGTACTTAATTGGTTTTATTTTTAAGTATTCTTTTAATAATTTCAAATATTAATGACTTTAACAAACTACACATATGCCATCACTATCCTTGCAGCCTATGTTTTTTTAAGTCTGCCGCCACCGAGTAAATTTAATCCTCATTCAGTCGTATACATACTCGTACAAGCTTGTGAAGGTTGGCCTATAAAAGATATTCATCGGAATTTTATCCAAGTGTCGACTAATTGCGATGAGGGTGATTTGTTATAATCACAGCTTTTCTATACTAATGGGGGCAAAAATTCTATCAAGTGGTCGCTAATAGATGCTTGCTATTGATGACGGTCAAAGAACAGAAATACGTATTTAGTAATTCCACTACTGCTGCTTGCAATTTTTCGTCTGCTCCTGATATATTTTTGTGTTATTTAACGCTATACTTTTACATGAGATTGTGTCTCGTAAGGATACTGCAGTTTCCAGGATATTTACAGTATATCTGCGTTAAATATGATATACAAAATGCTCTTTTGTATTAATACTGCTTATATATATATATATATATATATATATATATATATATATAAATATATATATATATATATATATATATGTGTGTGTGTGTGTGTGTGTGTGTGTGTGTGTGTGTGTGTGTGTGTGTGTGTACATATGTATGTGTCTGTACGTACATATGTATGTGCGTGATTGTGTGCATAAATGTATGTGCCTGTGTAATTGCATAAGTGTTAATATATTCATTGCAGGGAATATTTAAAAGATAACATAGAAATTATTATGCGATGACAAAAATAAGAATAATAAACAATATTCGTCAATGACTAATATTATCATTTGCGCTCATGCGATAAATAAAAGAGATAGCATCAGAAAGGTTTTGGCGTTATTCTGACCTCATCAACGAGGCATAACCTTCTTCATATTTACCAATGAATAGTTATAAAAATATCATTAAGTCAATGTAATAGACAGTACATTGGTTGGTGTGGGAATATGTACGTTTGCAAGAATTCATTTATATATTTTATATGGATATATATATGTGTGCGTGTACTTATTTGTCTGTGCTAACACATAACGGTGAGTGGCACTGAGAATAACAGAGGAAGGGAGGGATTCTGAATAAACGGTCTTGTGCTAAATAAGTGATTGATTAGCTTTGATAGAAATAGACAGGCTAGACCATAGATAGAATTCTGAATGTTTTTGGCGTGTCTATGTATAGCTATCGCCGTGCATATGTCAGTGTGTGAGTTAATTTTGGACAAAGTGTTTTGCGTGTGTTTGCTAGCTTCAATAAATAAATAGCTTAAACGGGGACAATTAATAGATATATTCTTTGTCAGCATATGCGTGCGTGAGTGATTATGAGAGTGTGTGTGCGCATGTATGCATGTATGCATGTGTATTTGTGTGCATACGAGTATATGTGTGCGTGCATGTGTGTGTGTGCGTGTGTGTGTGTGTGTGTGTTTGCCTGAACGAGTATATATGTTTGTAAATGTGTAATGCATATTTGATATTGTGATATTGATAACTAATTCTATATACTTCGGTCCTATCAATAAACTGATTAGCTATGACAATTAGAAACCATTCATCCATTCTTCTAAACTTGTATCTAATCTCTCGCTGTTGATATATATTTATTAATATATGTATGTATATATATATATATGTGCATATATATGCATATATACATACATACACATATGCGTATATATGTATATGTATGTATATATATATATGTATATATATACATATATACAAATATATATATATATATATATATATATATATATATATATATATATATATATAGAGAGAGAGAGAGAGAGAGAGAGAGAGAGAGAGAGATTCTTCTTCCATTATTATTGTTGTTATTGCTTTGTTGTTGTTGTTATTATTATTATTATTATTATTATTATTATTATTATTATTATTATTATTACTTTTATCGAATGAGAGGGCAGTGCATGCCATCAAAGGGACACTGGGGCACAAATTTACAAAGCCCAGTATACCCATCATGACTACCCTTCTGATAAGTATACACCGGGCAATGCATCACAATCATATGTGCGCGACATGGTGATCTCATATCAAGATAAACAACGCATGACCTTCAGGTGGGGCCCAGTAAGAATTTTCTTCAGGTCGAGTAGCCCATCCCGCTCGAAAGGTCCCTGAATAAGGGTTGTGTAAGGATGCTGAACGAAACACTCATGTTTCCAGAGATGAATTATCCAAACCCCAAAGAATTCCTCTCAACACATGGCTATGATGCTTCCCCACTACTTCTGCTTGTGATCTGAGAGGCACATATCGTCAGCCACCAAGAGACTCGCTCAAATGGCTATGGTCAAACAACTGACAAGCAAATCTGTGGTATTGAGCAGAATATTTGCTGTGGCTCGTCTTTTATACGAAGACAAAACAATGTACATGATAACATTTCCAGTCGCTTAAGATCAGAAGCCATGAGAGCCACTGCCTGGTACTGCATCAGAGCATTCAGTATTATTGTTATGATATAACTTCAATATTTGGTAGATTGAGGCAAATTTCTACAGCATCACGTACTACGTCTCCATATCGCTGGGGTGTGTGCAGCATTGTGTGTCCTTTTCTGCTGTTGGGAGTGTGCGAAATCTTCCCGGTACTGTATTGTGTTAGTCTTTTTTTCCCCTGGGGTGTGGTGCTGTCTTTTGTAGTATTACTTCTTGTATTGTTTGTTGAGTGTGTCATGCTTTGGTTTTTTGGTTTGCTGACGGGAGTTTATTTCACTGGGTAAATGCTATATAAAGTGTGTCTTGTTATTTGTGTGTTGTCTTTTTAGGTTGTATTACTGGATTGATATTATTATTATTATTATTCAGTAGTTTTATTTTTATAACGTGCTTTCACTTCACTACCGAGCGCAACTCTGTGCGCCTTGGGTATGTGCTGTGGTTTGCTGTGGTGCTCTTATGGTTACTGTATTGAAAGTGTTTTGCGTTGGATGTGTAGGATTATTATTATTATTATTATTATTATTATTATTATTATTATTATTATTATTATTATTATCATTATTCATATACTCAGAACAGATTAGACTGTTGGAAAAGATAAATTCCTAAGATCAGGCTTCAACAAGTAACCTTAGATGCCAAGAATCCTCCTAAGTCTCGTAGCTGTCCTTAATAGCACTGTTTTCTGGAGCAGTACTAAACTGGGTTTTAAACCTTTTTCTTCTATCCATCTGTTCAAATCTTTAGGGATAGCTCCTAATGCACCAATGACTACTGGGCTACATTTTACCCGTACTT
>NC_142930.1:17252201-17262201 GCF_046866305.1 Octopus bimaculoides | reverse complement strand
ACAACATACACATTCTATATCAGTCTAATATAGAGTATGTGGCGGTTTATGAAAGAGAGCAACGACCGAATAGAACTGGGTGAGAGTTAAATAAATTTATATGTAAAGGTTATAGGAATAAGCTGTAGTTATATGGCAACATATTTATATGTTTAACTCTCTATATGGAGTTAACTATCGCATTTACATTTTTTATTAGAAGCATTCAAGGTGCTGTTCAGGCTGTAACATCTTAAAAGAGTAGCGTTTCTCCGAAGAAATACTATAAACTTACCTCATGACACCGTAATAAAACTCTCAACAGCCTCTGCGTTGTAACATTGCCTGGTCACATATTTCTTCCAATCTGATCAAGAATCCAATATTACAGATTGTTGTTATTAAACCCTTGTACATTGACATTTTTAAACGGATCACATTTACCATAAATTCTTCTGCAAGCATTCCCTAAAAAGTTTGATAAACTGTACTAGTAGCATCGTGATTGATTTCTGGTATCAAAAGAAAGTCACGGCTAAATTGTTTTCGATTCCGTATTAAACTCAATGCAGTTGTGTTAACGTCGACTTACGACCGCTTAAAGGCAAATGCTTCAGGAAAGAGTCGGTAATTATACTGAAGTGAAATTGGCACACCGCTGTAAATTAACATATTCAAGCTTAACGGAATACAACTTTAAGATCTTCTACACGTAATATTCATAGTCTTTTAGACACTCGTGTGAAAGTAACAGAACCTCGAATCAAGAGATTGCAGGATCAAGTTCGAATTTTCCAAACAATATTCTAGAGCAAGAGTCGGCGAACCGGGGTATACTACCCCAAGTGGGGTAAAAATGAAATTCTTGGGGGTAATGAGGATTCATTAGACATAAGTAAAATTATTTAAAAAGACGTGTTCCTTGTCACGACAATTTTTTCTTCTGGCAAGACTATACCTGTCCAGTGTAATGAACGTGTTTAGGAGGCGTCACACCATTTTGACCTACAAACAATTTGGCTGTAAAGGTGTTGTCACCATCATTTCTCCAAAACCTGAAGTGATAAAGGTTCTAGAAAAATCTTTTTGTTTCATAATGAGTACACTAATTTATTTTATCGCATTTGTTTTATACTTCTTATATTTATAATTGTATTCTCCATATAAATAGACATTAGACATTGTGAATTCAAAGAATCTATGATTTTCTTTCTTTCAAATTTAGTGGGAAACATCGGCGTAAATAAATATTTTTTGGGATAATTGTTTCAAAACTTCCCCGACCCCTGTTCTTGAGGATCTAGTGATGGTTGCGTATCGATGAAAGCCTTTTCATATTGACGTTTCCTTTCAACGTGTCAGAATAAGACCAATTCAAAATACCACCACGAAATGTTAATACTACAGACCTTTATTCTATACACAAACTAAAACATATAGTAAATGTGGAAGTTCTTTGAAGTTCTTCGATCGTTTTTGAAAGATCCATAAAGTACTGTAAATCCCTATGAATATTTGAAGTTCTTGAATTTCTGTGTTAAAGCTAATTGCTTTGAACCGTATGTTACAGGAAAACTTTAAACTATTGGTTTCTCTTAATTATAATAAGAACTCTAATTTATTTTTGCCTATTGAATCTTGCATACGGTTTCACTTCATTTTTACTTAAGTACTGATTACTTGTTCTCTAAAACTATCAATATAGATGTTTGTTTTTATCTTACTTATTCTTGATTTCTACTTATCTTTCTGTGATTTTTTCTCATATTTCAGTTTTTCCTGAAACCTCAGTTTCATTCATTCATACATACATACATACAGACCGACAGACAGACAGACAGACAGACAAACATAGATGTCTGGGGCAGACAACAAAAGTATTACCGTCACAGAGGTCAGCTGTCGTGCTGATGCAAATATGCCTTTGAAAATTATAATGATAACTATGGTCAACTGCTTCGAAAGCTCCAGTTTCTATATTCGGTTTACAAATTTGCATTTATACCAATAATTACTGGAGTACTTGGTTTTGTAAGTAAATAACTAACTGTCAGACTGGATAAGCTTGGATTTTCAGGAAGAAAAATAAATCAACGAACTGACTCGCACATTACAAATACAATCTGTAAGCGGAACAATAAAACTATACAAGAATTCTTTCAGGTCTAAAATGTGACACAATTTTCATTGTCTGTATTCCAACGATAGAGCTTTGTATCTTTGTTAGAAACCAGCTCTTTCTTCAAAGGGAAAAATTTAAGTAATTATAAACAGAAAAAAAAACATACATACAGAATACATACATACAGAATACATACATACATACATACATATATGCATACATGCATACATACATACATACATACATACGTACATACATACATACAGAGTGAGAATCAAAAGGTGATGAGTAGAGCTGGCATGGCACGTTTGCGGAACATGGTAACTAAGTGACGAATAGGGTTTACTGGCCATGCATTTCGATTATTGCAGAAGAGACATGCTGGCATCGTGAAGGAGTGGTTGCTGACTCTATGTCTTCAGGAGGAGTTACCTCAATCCTTTCTATATTAACCAAAATGAAGTAGATTGACAAATTTATTTTTTGAACCAGTGGAAGACACGCGAGATGTCGAAATATTGTTCACAAGATAGCAAATGGCACTCTTCTTTTAATTTTGACTCTATATCTTCAGGAGGAGTTACCTCAATCCTTTCTATATTAACCAAAATGAAGTAGATTGACAAATTTATTTTTTGAACCTGTGGAAGACACGCGAGATGTCGAAATATTGTTCACAAGATAGCAAATGGCACTCTTCTTTTAATTTTGACTCTATATCTTCAGGAGGAGTTACCTGAATCCTTTCTATATTATTATTATTATTATTATTATTATTATTATTATTATTATTATTATTATTATTATTATTATCATTATTATTATTATTATTATTATTATTATTATTATTATTATTATTATTATTATTATTATTATTATATATATATTTATTTATTTATTTATTTATTTATGTGTTTCAGCCAAGTGGCTGCGGTCATGCGGGTGCACCACCGTGATTTTCACGTTCCTTGCATGGCTCTTCTCCCCCACCTGACATGGTCCAATCAAGAGTTTTGATGGCACATCTGGTGTATAAGAGAATTTGACACAGCTGCCCTAAACTGCGTCTCATTACGAGCCATTGGTTCGTCTGGTATCGTGGAGAGGAAAGCGTCAAGTTTTGTCTTGAAGACCTCAGCATCCATGTCTCGCATGTCTCTCAAATGTTTTGGCAGAGCATTGAAGAGCTGAGGTCCTCTGAAACCGAGGCTGCTGCAGTATCTCGTTCTTATGTGAGATGCAGTGGACGGTACCTTTGGCACCATGCAGTGGCGACCCGTGCGGGCATTCCTGTAGTACTTGATACCAAAGTTTGGCACCAGTCCTTCCAGTATTTTCCATATGTATATTATTACATATCTCTCCCGCCTGCGCTCCAGGGAGTAGAGACCTAGTGCCTTCAGTCGCTCCCTGTAGTTCATCTGTTGGACTGTGGCGATCTTTTTTGTATAGTACCGCTGAATTGCCTCGAGTTCTGCTGTCCGCTTAACACTGTGTGGTGACCACAACTGAGAGCAATAGTCTAGGCGGCTCAGAACAAATGTCTTCCATAGAATCAACATGACTTTTTGATCCCTTGTACGGAAAGTCCTAAGTATCCACCCTGCCAGTTGTCTGCACTTTGCTGTCAACTTGACAATGTGCATGTGAAATGATGCATCACTACACATGTTGATGCCCAGATCTCTTACTGTTTGTGGTTCTGGGAATGCAGTACCTCCAGGCCCTGTGTATGCCAGTTGGGAGGTACTTGTGGTCTTGTAGCGCAGTACTTGAAATTTTTTTGCATTGAACTGCATATTATTTTGCTCTGCCCACTCATATATTGCATTTAGGTCATTCTGCAGGCTTACAATATCATCAGGATTCTTTATTGCTTGAGATATCTTTGTGTCATCAGCACAGCTAGTGACAGTGGCTCTCCGAGTGACCGTGGGCATGTCCAGAAGGGCCACTATGAACAGTAGTGGCCCCAGAACAGTTCCCTGTGGAACACCGCTCAATATTTGTGTTTCCCTAGATAGTTCTCCATTGGCTGCAACTGTCTGACTTCTACCATTCAGGAAGTCATGCAGCCACTCTCCTAATTTACCAGCTATTCCAAGGTTTCGCAGCTTGTGACATATCAAGCCATGATCAACTTTGTCAAAGGCTTTTGCAAAGTCGAGATATATCACATCAACATTTGAATGGTCAAGTAGCTGCTTCAGGACCCAGTCATAATGCTGCAAGAGCTGCGTGAGGCAGCTTCTACCTGGACGGAAACCATGCTGGGTCTCATTCAGCAAGTCATTTTCTTCTAGGAACGCAATCAATCTCCTTCTGACAATTCGTTCCATGACTTTTCTAATATGTGAAGTCAGAGAGATGGGCCTGTAGTTTCCAGCCTCTGCTCTGCTTCCACCTTTATAGATAGGACATATGGTGCCTTCCTTCAGCTTTTTGGGAAGTTTACCATTTGCAAGGAAACTCTGGAAGAGTATCCGGAGTGGTCCTGCTAATTCTTGTTTACACGACTTTAAGAGGACAGCTGGGAAACCATCGGGGCCAGTTGCCGAATTTGAGCTCATTCCATTTATGGCAGCTATCACATCTTCCTCTTCAATGTCGATGTAGGTAATGGATGCAGTCCCCTTCTGCTGAGTGCTATTGTCAAAGAAATCAGCTGGGTTCTTTATCTGCATGTGACTCAGAGGAGAGGTGAAGACACTCTTGAATTGTGTACTGAGCACTTCACTTATCCATGTGGGATCTGCAGTCAGTGAGCCATTAGGCAGGAATAGGGGTCCTATCTTATACTGCACCGTAGCAGTCTCCTTTGCAAATCTATAGAAAGCCTTGGGGTTTGTTTTTATGCTTTCTACTGCTCTCTTTTCCTTCTCTGCTCTCTCCTCTTCATGGGAGAGTTTAATTTTGTTTTCTATTTCTAACAGTGTTAGTTTTAATTTAGCCCTTTTCCTATCCTCCAGTTCTCTATTTAACTGGTTTGAGACCTTTGTTCTGTGTCTCATAAGGATTTTCCTGTCTCTAGGAATTCTATTGGCATGTTTGCTGGTCTTTCTATATGGCACGTATTTGGTGCATATGTCTTGTATGGCTGACATAAAATGACTTAGTTTGAGGTCATTGTCTTGTATAGAAAGGCTGTCATGCCAGTTTTGATTTCGAATCTCTCTGCGAATTGACTTCCAGTCCGCCCCGTGGAAATTCAGGTTGGATATTGCTTGAGTCCTCCTGGTGGGGTGGGTGTCAGTGGGTTGTCTAGGACCATACATAGTTAATTCTATAATGTTATGATCTGAGAGAGATGTGGGCGTTATTTTCACATTATGGATTAGGCTCACACTGTTTGTGAAGAAGAGATCCAAAATATTGCTTCCCCTGGTTGGTTGGAGTATCACTTGTTCCATGAACAGCATGTTGGATAGTTCTAGCAATGATTTTGCCTGGCTTTGTTCATGCAGTGACATCCCAGAGAGGATGTGACCTTCAGGCCATTTAACATTTGGGAAGTTAAAGTCGCCTAGGAAAAGTATATTGATGTGTTGGTCCAGATTTGTCAGGACCTCTTCTATGCGTCTGAGGCTGTCCTCAAATTTACCTTCCTGCTTTGCGGTATTTGGTGGACGGTATGTTGAGCATACAACTACATCAATTTGTTTTATGTGTACTATTAAAGTATCACATACAGAGTTTGAGTGTGATAGTAGTAGTAGGGGTGTGACATCTTCTCGGATGTACATTGCAACTCCCCCATGACTTCTATCCCTTCTGTCTGCTCGGAGTACGGCATACTCTGGTATATTTATCTCCGCATCTGCTATATTAGGTGTTAGATGCGTTTCGGTAAGCACCATGCATATTGCTTGATTGCATGTTGCTAGGTCTTTCAGGTATAGGAACTTGTCTTTGCCGCCTGTTCGTAATAGGCCCCGGATATTCAGTAGGAATATGGGTGTGATATCTGTGCATATATATATATATATAAAGCAAAGTTATTTTATTCCATACTGGTAGAAATATAGGAAAAATAGAAGCTGAAAATGCACTCAAAATAGTAAAAATATTTTTACTAATATATTTAAAGCTTTAAATATATATATATATATATATATATATATATATATATATATATATATATTGAGAGAGAGACAGAGAGACAAAGAGAGTGAGAAAGAGAGAGAGAGAGTGAGTGAGAGAGATAGAAATAAATAAATAAATAGATAGTTATACATATATATATCTCTATCTCTCCTTCGTTCCTCCTCCTTCTCCCTTCCTCTTGTTGTTGTTCTTCTTTATCTGTCAAACTCAGAGTAATGACATCATACAATCTCAGTTAGAATAATGTTACTATATACATAAATTTGTATTGGTGTGTGTGTGGGTGTGCGTGCACGTGCATGAATTTTAATTGATGCATTAACACACACACACGCACACACACACAAACACACACATTCACGCACACAGATATGGAGGGAAGAAGAAAGAGTCAGAAAAGAAAGAGATGAAAAAGAGTGAGAGAGAGAAACACACACACACACACGCAGGCAAACAAACAGGAAAAGCCAGAGAGAGAGAGAGAGAGAGAGAGAGGGAGAGAGAGAGAGACAGAGAGAGAGAGCCAGGGAGAGAGAGAAAGCGTCAGAGAGAAGGAGAGAGAGGGGAACGATAATGAATCTGGAATGAGTATTACTAAGCAAACTGGCAGACAGGCAAACAGCCAAACATCTGTGGGTCTCTCACATTCACACAAGAAAATTCAATTTGTTATACATGGAAACTGCAAACAGAAATAGTGCAGGCTTTGCTTAATACATTTTCTTATTATTTCTTCGAATTCTTTGCCTAATCTGCATGAAAGAGATCTTCTCTGCTAAATCTGAAATGCCAGGACCCAGCTGGTGCTTTTCATAAAAGCGGTAAATTTTGAAATTATCCGTTGATACTGTTGAGAATTATGATTGAATTCTAGGAAAACATTACGCCACCATAAGATTCGAGAGATTCCCGCTTGCTTCTATACGCACACAAATAAACACACATACGCACACTCGCACACACAAATACACATACATGCACTCTTAGACATATTTACATAATACACGTATACGCATACACACAGACAAATATACCTACAGAGATATCCACTTCAGTACTCAAAGCCGTATGTGCTCATATATAAAACACGTGTATATTTAAACCGACACAAAACAGCTACCTATACACATACTCCTACGTGTATATCTGAATGTGTCTGTGTGTGCGGGTATATATGAGCATTATGTTATATATACATATATATATGCGTGTAAGTGTACATATGGGGAATAGGTTTTAACTATATTAATATATCGTCGAAAACACGAAGAATCTCTAGTTTTGACTTATATTATGAATTTCTTGAATTTTCTTAACAATGCATTGTTTCGGTTCGAACAATATACTTGTGAAGTTCACTGGGTGAAATATTCTCAGGAAAAAAAAATATTAAAAGCAGAAGATAAAACAGAGATTTATCGAAATAAATACTGCTACGAATACCACGTAAAAGTCCTGTTAGATCTTTGTTTATATTTACAAAATTGTCCACAGATTCTATAAGAATATTTTGTATATTCTAATATTCTATATGAATACTTTCTAAGTTAAACACATGAGCATAAGATGGTGAAACAATTGAAGAATTTTGAATTATATTCCAAGAATATTCTACCAATCCATGCTTTCTTAGAAATTTTAGAAGCTGGTCAAGGAATTCTTTTTTCCAATGTACATATGAGGCTACTGACTAAATGGGAAGTGACCAATATGACTTAGAATTCCGATGGAAACACAAATGTTGTCACCTTCGTATTTCTAGCCGTTACATTCAACATACAAGTAATGCACTTCTTAACGGCTGATCTTGCATTTCCAAATTGAAGAGAAAGATATTAGTTGATAACAGAGCTATCTTATATACAATGAAAAAAAAAATGTACCAGATGGCTAGTCGCAAAAGCTACATTATTAGCAGCAAGTACAAAGAAACTTGAAACTTGCCACACAATGCGTATTTTCACAATAAAATAAAGCCATAAAACTTACATACATGTACTTCATCAGTGAAGAGAATTGTTGTTGTTGTTGTTGGCACTCCGTCGCTTACGACGTCGAGGGTTCCAGTTGATCCGATCAACGGAACATCCTGCTCGTGAAATTAACGTGCAAGTGGCTGAGCACTCCACAGACACGTCTACTCTTAACGTAGTTCTCGGGGATATTCAGCGTGACACAATGTGACAAGGCTGACCCTTTGAATTACAGGCACAACAGAAACAGGAAGAAAGAGTGAGAGAAAATTGTGGTGAAAGAGTACAGCAGGGTTCACCACCATCTCCTGTCGGAGCCTCATGGAGCTTTAGGTGTTTTCGCTCAATAAACACTCACAACGCCCGGTCTGGGAATCGAAACCGCGATCCTATGACCGCGAGTCTGCTGCCCTAACCATTGGGTCATTGCGCCTCCACAGTGAAGAGAATTAGATTACAACAAACAGTAGCGGTAATAAAAAAAACATGAAAAATACATGCAATTGTTTCTATGATGTTTGCCTATATGATGAAACGCTAAAAGTGGCATTAACAAGTGCTATTAAAATCATTTTCTCTTGCAAAGAAAACAAAAATAATCCTGAAATGTCGATAGACTCAAAAATATATTGCTTTAAAGAAAACATAAAGGAGCATCCTTGGTTAACTGTGTTTTTTTTTTTTTAATTCTTGCAATTTGGTTTGAAATATTCTTGAAGTGATCTCGATGTTATATTTTGTTGTATCTCGAAAAGATTATTATTATACTAATAATAATCATGACATTAATGAGATTGATCGCAAATAACGATACATTATTTCGACAAATCTAGTTGGCTGATTGGTTGAGCAAAGGATTAATCAAACAATTGATTAGTGAATTGATTAAATGATTAGATAACAACAACAACAGCAGCAGCAACAACAACAACAACAACAACAACAACAACAACAACAACAACAACAACAACAACAATGGACTTGACAGAGCCAAAAATTGGTACGACCACAAACCCGAATGCATTGTCGAAAATAGAAATGCAAAGATCCTATGGGATTTTATGATTCAGGGCGACCATGAGATTGAGAATAGGAAGCCGGACATAGTTTTAATTGAGAAAGAAAACAGACTATGCTGGATCATAGACATAGCATGCCCAGCTGACAACAAGGTATGCGATAATGAAGAAAGAAAAGTCGATAGATATGGCAGGTTAGCATGGGAGGTGAAGCAGTTGTGGTCGATGAAAAAGGTAGCAGTAGTACCAATAATTGTCGGAGCCCTGGTAACAGTGAGCAAAAATCTCGTGAAGTACGTGGAACAAATAGGGGCTGCATTGCAGAAAACAGCACGGCTTGGAACCGCTCGAATACTCCGGAAGGTGCTCGAAAAATAAGAAGGGTTACTTTAGTTCACTGGTAGTGAATAGCTGACGCTGTAGTGCATCCCCAGCGTTAGAAGCTGTGCAAAGGCAACAACAACAACAACAATAATAATAATAATAATAATGATAATAAGAGTGAGAGCCTTGCACACAAAGAGTACAAGCGCCGCCACGATAAAGTGTGTATCTACATTGGCTTTTATGTTGTAAATACCAATATGAAGTAACAGAGAACTAGTATAAGCATGTACCAAGTGATTACCTCTCCTGTAAAACTATCAGTAAAGATGTCTGTTTTTGTCTTACTCTTACTTCGACGTCTGCTTATTCCATTGTCATTTTTCTCATATTTCCGTTCTTCCTGATCTCCTTCGGTGTCAAGGCTCAGCTTGATTATGACCGGACCTGCTCTACTGTTCCATAGGAAACCTGCCGGA
>NC_142930.1:17237201-17247201 GCF_046866305.1 Octopus bimaculoides | reverse complement strand
ATGTGTCAATATTGGTTCTTTTGAATTACGGGTACAACTCATTTTTGCCAGCTAAGTTGACTGGAGCATCGTACTGAAGGACACAACGCACCGCCGGATCGTGAGACGAATACCGTAACTACTAAACCGTTAAATTGTCCCAATATCGATATATGGTCAGAAACGAACCATTTCAACTTTCATTTACAGGTACATATTGATTTTTCTGGACACTATAAAAAGTTTTCAAAATTTGGTTTGGTTTTTCCATAAAAGTTGCCCATATGCGATGGACTTCTACACATTTCTTCTGAATACTATTCAATAATCAGGCGTTGCTTGCTTAAATCGACTTTAGTATATATAATAAAAGGACACTCGAACCGCAAGACGTCACACAGAGCAATCGAACCCCTAAGCCGCGTGATTACGAAGCGAACTTATATATTAATTTATTTGTTTATTCATCCCTCCACGCACACACACACACACACACACACACACACATTACTTATCTGTTACTATATTTTTAGCGTTCAAATATAATCAATTAAATTTAAAACAGGACTCGATGAATCTTAACTTTTTTCCTTTGAAATGTCTTTTCTTCCGACAGCCGCCATTTTTTTCTTTCGTTCACCTAACATTTCTTTCTTCTGTCCATTCTCTTTTATTCTTTCCTTCTAATTTCCTTCGTTTCTTCTCACTTTTACATTTTTGTTTACTTATATTTTTATTGCTGACTGTTTTACTTTTTGTTTTCATTCAGTCTATATCAGTTTTGCACTTCTTTCTTTACATCTTCCTTTCTCTCATTCCTTTTTTTTCTCATCCTTTATTTTGTGCGTTCATTCTTTCTTTTCCTTTCTCTCTTTCCACTTATTTGTTTCTTTTCTTATTTTATCTTTTTATGTTTTCCTTCTAATCTTCTCTCTCTCTTGTTTTTTACTTCTATTTTCCCTTCTTTTACTTCTATCTTTATTTCTTTATATATGTCGTTTTTACAACTTTCGTTGTTGTTTAATGTCCTTCTATATACACATGTACAGATACACGTGTGTATATACATGCATACAAATATATATACATATACTTACATATATATGCATATAAACAGACACACACATACACACATATATATATATATATACGTATACAAATATATATATATGTGCGTATGTGTGTGTGTGTGTATGTGTGTCTGTGTATGTATGTATGTATGCATGCATGTATGTATGTATGTATGTATGTATGTATACTTCCATCGTTGCATCAAAATGCAGAAGATCGGAATTATACGACGTAGAGACAGTTTTATCCATTTTCTTACAGCCTTCAAGATTGGAAAAAGCAGTAAAGAAACTAAAAAACGAAATGTGAAGAAACAAACAAGAACAAAAAAAAAAGAAACGAAAATAACCCCCTACGCGCGCACACACACACACATGTAATATACATACATACATACATACATATATATATATATATATATATATATATATATATATATATATATATATATATATATATATATATATGTATGTATATATATATATATATATATATATATATATATATATATATATATATATATATATATATATATTCATGTATATATATAGAAACATACATACATAATATATATATATATATATATATTCATGTATATATATAGAAACATACATACATATTATATATATATATATATATATATATATATATATATATAAATATATATATAATATACATAAATGCAAATATAGTCAACAAGTGAGATCCAAAGATTCTTATATAGGCAACACTTAATAGCGCTTTAATGACTCGAACTTAGATTCCGATGTTTTTACGAGAAACTAACTGTGTGAGCTAAAGAGTGGCTATAGGAGGAATCAAGTTGAGCAGATATGGAAGCAATTATGCGGATAAACAAATTTAATATAACAGCTTAGGTTTGATATACAAAATATAAATATATGCATACATGCAAACAGAAAGGAAACAATGACTGAAATGTTTCAGACGATGGATATCTAAGTATAAATATATAGATATTTATATTAATAGACTTAAACTTACTCAGAGTACAACTGACAGAGAAAATTAAAGGGAGAGATATAAGGTGTATTTCTGGTGGCAAAATATGCAGGCCGTAACGGATGCAAAGAAACATTGGAAAAATCGAGCCTCCATTATCTGGGCAGAGAAAAAAAAAACAAAAAACAAAAACATTCCCCCATTAAAATTCTCTGCATCAGGATCTGAAATGTAAGATTTTTTCCTACCCTGGTGACGGAAACTCTACGTATCCAATGTCTATTTGCTTCCATTACGGCTTGCATATTTTGGTGAACTACGTCTACCAATATCTATAATATGATGGATACCCGAGTCCCCAGACACAGCTGCTGGACTTATAACACCTTATATCTTCCCCTTTAATTTTCTCTTGTTTGTACTCTTTGCAGATTTGATCTATTAATATAAATATCTATATATTTATACTTAAATATCCATCGTCTGAAGCACTAAGCTGTTTATATTTAATTTATTTATCCGCATAATTGCTTCCATATCTGTAAAGGCATCGGAGTCTATAATTATACGTGTGAATATATGTATATATGTATGTATATACATATGGTTTCGAAATTGCAATAATATTCTCACAAACTCATCGATGTTTTATAATCTACTGTATCAGACTCATAACATCCTTCAAAAGCAAATTTTCCCCTACGATTATATTAACCTTATTTAGATCTGGAAAACTGCTAAAATGCATGTTATCATTCATTTTATTTATTTGTTTTAAATGTATCAAATTTGCCCTATAACGAGTTATTTTATACTTTCTAGTGAACTAATACAGTAGATGCTATGTTTTGTTTTTGTAATATTAGTTTTAGATTTTGGTACAAGGCCGGCAGTTGCAGTGGAGGAAGGGAGGTAATCCATTATATCGATCCTGTGTTCAACTGGTACTTATTTTATCAACCCCGAAAGGATGAAAGGCAAAATCGACTCCGGCGGCGTTTGAACTCAGAACGTAAATATAAAACATTATTAACTTCTGACTTTCCTTTTATTTTGAATTCTTTGTTATATTTGTTTCTTCATCATTGTCGCTGATAAATAATTCGAAAATTAATTTTATATTAATGCCCATGAATTTTATTTAGAAATAGACATTACTGTTGTCATATCGATTAATACATTAATGCGTACAAGTCTGAAAAGAAAAAAAAAAAAAAAAACATAAAAAGCATGCTCTGGCGAGAGCTGACATTATTATCCAATTACAATGACGCGTTTAATCACGTGGTTTCGTATGCAAGAGCTGCTGTTTCACTTGACTTTACAATGGTGGGTTTATTTATCTATTCATATATTTTGTACTTTCGTATTTTTATAGTCACTTCTTATCAATACTGACATTGACTACTTATAAACAACTACTTACTACTTTGTCGTGTTTATTATCGGGTTTTAACTTCCTTTTAGTGTTCCTACTGAAGTATCTTTTGTCAAGTTCTCTAATGTTTTAACTACAATATTACGGAAATTAGTATTTGTATACGCATGACATTCTTTGTACTCCAGGTCGGATCAAGAGCTACCAAGAAAATGACTGCCATGTGGTTTTTCAAATGAAGAGGTTTATACTTACCATGAAAGAAGAAAGAAATATTGGCTACTTCTTTCATAGTGAGTGATCTTATAATGGTACATCCAGCTTCCTTTATCACTAATTCCATCAACGCTGATCAGGATAACATGGCAGGTTTATTTGTGGACCACGTTACGATTGTCACAAATCACTCCGTGATAACACAGGTTGTCTATCAGTCAAAGATTATATTTGTGCAGCAAAAGTGTGCCTCGGCGACTACATGCAATGCTCAGGATGATTTGAGGCTTAGGAACAAAACTTACTTTTTCCATATATTCTACTATTCATTTATCACAGATACATTTAACATGTAGTTTTTTCGGATCCAAACGCCCGTGGTTAACTCTGTTACTCTTTTACTCTGTTTCTTGTTTCAGTCATTTTTACTGCACCATGCTGGAGCACCTCCTTAAAGGGTTTTTAGTCGCAGAAATAAACTTCAGGACTTATTCCTTGTAAGCCTAGTATTCATTCTTTTTGCCGAATCGCTAATTCACGGGGACGTAAACACACCAACATTGGTTGTCAAACAATGGTTAGGGAACAAATACAGACACAGACACAGACACACACAGACACACACACACACACACACACACACACACACACACACACATATATGGCTTCTTTCAGATTCCGTCTACCAAATCCACCCACAAGGCTTTGGTCGGCCCGAGGTTGTGGTAGAAGGCAGAGTAAGTGACATTCGAAATTACTTCGGATATTTAGTAAGTGTCGAGACAATTGTGTATTTACTACTGTTTATCTTTCTTGTTTATAGCATTGTTTCATTTATAAAACTATTTCTAAATTAATTTGTCTTCATGTCTTATATTCGTTCGTATGCTAATCAAATCCTTTCACGTATCTTAAGTAACGATTAATTTAAAGCCATGCACCAATATATCCATTCAGTCGGTGCATCTTTATGAAGTTCAAATTTGTTTTCACGTTCATCACAGAAATTTCGCCACGATGAAAAAAAACTTTCAATTGTTCAAAATTTACAGAATTTCCAAGGAAAGGCACAGAACTGTGAAGAAGCAGTCAAGTGTCGAGGTATAAAGAATACTTTTTTTTAAAAGAGTCACTTTTTGTTACGTCATATAATTTCTCTAAATAATATTTCCGATAAAAAGAAGAGAAAGGTCTTTTGTTTCGTTGATTTACGAATGAATAAATGAACACACACACACACACACACACACACACACACACACACACACACACACACACACACACACACACACACACGTGAGTGTTTGTATGTATGTTTGTATGTATATAGTAGAGTTTTATGTTTCGTTTATTTACGAATGAATAGGTATCTAAATATACAATATTGTATATATATATACATAATAAATAATATATATGTATGTATGTTTGTATGTATGTATGTATGTGTTTATATAGATATATAAACACACACAAACACACACACACATATATATGCATATATGGGTACAGGACATCACCAACGGTGCAAACAACATGAAAATACATAAACAACGATGGAAAAGAAATTGAAAAAAGGACAAGTAAACACAGAGAAAGGACCATTCATCAGTTCTCGGCTGCCTATCTACTCCTCATTTCAAGTTTTCAACGACAATATGTGTCTTCAAAGACAGTTGCTCCCATTAATTCTAAAATAAAATTTAAGATTTATGTAGGAGCAAAATTGGGAACAAAAACAGGACAGTGGAGACATACAAGGAAGCCGAACGAAAAAAAACATGGAGAGTCGTTAGACCAGAATGAGAGGAAAATAGTGAACGCTGGTAGAAATATTTTCTTTGATACGAGAAAAGTTAGAAGTGAGAGAGAAAGAAAAACGTCGTCTTTTGAACGTCCGTGCAAAAAAGATGGTCACGTGAGAAAAAAACGGACGATGGTCACGTGTGAGCAATGAGAGAGAGAAAATGAGAAAGAATGGGAGAGAGAGAGAGATAGAAATGGTGGAGGAGAGAGGGGAGAAAAAGGGAATTAGAGAAGGATGGAGGAAGAAAGCAGTAGAGAGTGGAGTCACATCAAAAAGCTATATATATATATATAGTGTGTGTGCGCGTATATACATACACACATATATACATACATACATGCATACATACATACATACATACATACATACATACATACATACATACATACGTACGTACTTACATACATGTGAGTGTGTGTGTGTGTGTGTGTGTTTGTGTGTGTATGCGTGCGTGCCTAATAAGAACAGTTAAATTCAAGAAATTTATTTACCTCGCAAAAAATATATGGAAAATTTAGCGAGTTTTAAGTAATTAGCATTGATTAATAAATCAAATTACACGCAATATCACATGACAATTAAACTTTTTTTCAATTTTGTGCAAATATTTAATCTCAATTTATTATTCATTTTGCTCTTCCTTCGTGCTTTTTAATAGAAATCAATTTTATCTTAAATGAATTTAATTTAAAATAAACTTGTGCTCATCGGAGCACTTTCTTCTTATAAGTATATCTGGTGATTACTTTAACTGTAAATTTAACAAATTTATTCGATCTGTAAGATGCATATTCTTTAATTGAATCTATGAACGAAAAAGCTTTGAAATTGTAGTTATTTAAAATAGTTATGCATGAGTTTTAATAGAAAAATACATTGTATAAATGGCAAACTTAATAAAGCGTAACATAAAATTGATCATAAGCTGGTTGTAGGTTTTAAATATTTTTAATTTCAATTCTGTTGATTTCTTATTGAAACTATGTATATATAAATACATTTCGGATGCGTCTGCGATATTGTTGTATAATGATGTAATTTGAATAATGCTTGTTGTTTACACCATTATGACTACCATTACATTCAATAGAATACAATTTACAGGTAATAATACAGATTATTGTAAATGATTTTGATATATTTTTGTATTTTTGTATTTGAAGAAAGTGAAACTAAGTTAACGCATTGGGTGAAAACAATAATAGTGATGCTACTCTATCTTCATGTAGAAATTATTGGATCCATAGAAAGATGAATGTAAAAATAGATTACAGCGTTCAGTTGTTTTTCACATAGCTTTTACTTGTTTCAATCATTGGACTGCGGTCATGCTGGGGCACCGCCTTCATGAATTTTTAGTCGGATGAGCCGACCCCAGTACATTTTTTTAAAGCCTTGTACTTATTTTGTCAGTTCCTTATGCAGAACCGCTAAGTTACGGGGACGTAAACATACCAACACCGATTGTCATGCGGTAGAGCGGGGACAAACACAGACACATAAACACACATATATATTTATGCATATATATATATATATATATATATATATATATATATATATATATATATATATATATATATATATATGTTTGTGTGTCAGTGTTTGTCCCCCCACCATTACTTGACAACCGATATTGGTGTGCTTACGTTGCCGTAACATACACACATATATATATATACATACACATATATATATATATACATACATATACATACATATACATATATACAACGGGCTTCTTTCAGTTTCCGTCTACTAAATCCACTCACAAGGCTTTGGTCGGCTATAGTACATGACACTTGCCCAAAGTGCCACGCAGTGGGACTGAACCCGGAACCATGTGGTTTGTAAGCAAGCTACTTAAAACACAGCCACTCCTGCGCCTATACATACATATACATATATATATATATATATGGGAGAATATACAAAAAATAACAACAGACGAGGACAGGTGGTGTAAATAACAAAAGTATATATTAGTATGACGCTCGGGAATACGGAAAGTCTTTGACGTTTCGAGCTACGCTCTTCAACAGAAAGGATACGGAGACAAGGAGAAAAAACACGGAGAAAAAAAATATATATGCGTGTGCGTGTGCGTGTGTATATATGTGTCTTTATGTTCGTCCCTAACCACCGCTGGAAAACCACCGTTGGTTTGTTTACGTTCTCAACAAAAAGTGACTGATAGAATAAGTACGAGGCTTAAAAAAATACCGGAGTCGATTTGTTCGACTTATCACCTTTCAAGGCGGTGCCCCAGCATGGCTACAGTCCAACGACTGAAACACATAAGAAACAAGAGACACACAAAGCATGATCTTTTATTTTGTTTCCTCTTTGTACATATGAGGTAAGCCATTTACCGGCATCAGCGCTATGGACACCATGCCATCACCAAACACGGGAACTCCACCCTAATACTACGCACGTACGTATATACACATACACATGAACTCAACTGCATATACAACGCCCTAAACTAGTTCTTTCTTTATCCCCGAATAACACCACCACCACCACCACCACCACTACCACCACCACTACCACCACTATACAAATTCACACCCTTTATTATATTTACACTCACTCCTACCTCTTCCTTTGTCTCTGCCTCCCCTTTGCGCATGTACACAAAAGCTGTTCACCCGACCCATCGACCCAACCACACTTAAACGTCTGTTGTTCCTTTTTTGTTATTTAATTTTCCACCATATACCCAACTGTAATATTTCACTTGACCTTACCCGCCTACAAAATGGCTGCTTTCCGCCTTACTCACGCGCGCACGCACGCACACACGCACACACAAACACATACACACACACACACACACACATAACTATGTATACGCTTTTAAAAAATTTTATTGAATATATTTATTTATTTATTCTTGTTTTCTGAACACTTAATTATTCTTTATCTTTCTTTTTTGAACCATGTGTAATTATTATTATTTGGCAGAGAAGGGCAAACGGATGACAGTCTGCAACGGGCTACAGAATAAATACAATGCCTGTCTTGCACTATTTCTTTACACATTTTCTGAGTTTTGAGCTCAAATCTAGCCGCAGTGAAGTTGTGACTTTCACCATTTCAGATTCAATTAAATAAGTACTTAACATTTACGCAACATGCAAAGAACGGTGGAGTGGCAGTCTGTATTTGTTGATGGCATATAATTCCTTGTCCGTGAATGGCATATAATTCCTTGTACGTTCCATTACGAACTGAATTCTGCGTTTTAATTTTATGTTATTTTCGCCGAGATCGACGAATTAATTTCCAGTTCAGTGCAGTTTTCAATATAAACAAAAACCAATTTTGAAATGTGTTTTCTGATACATATGCGGCCATGCTGGGACAACGCGTCGAGGAACTTTTAGTCGATTGAATCGGCCCCAGGACATATTTTTTTAAAGCTTTGACACTTATTCTATCGGTCTCTTTTGCCGAACAGCTAGGTTACGGATGCGCAAACATAACAATACAAGTGGTGGTGGTGGCGATTAAAGACAGACCTAGAAATTTGACCACACTGGCTCAGCGGACTACGACGAGTGTAGTGACCAGCAATCTGTAAGTTTTACATTGGAGTGGCCTTCTGGGGGTAATTTCATTATAGGACTAGTGAGCGTACCTACTCTTGAATTTAAAATACTGTTATTTAAACTAGCAATACCATTTAGAGTATTTAAGTTGACAGGAAGAATCGGCAAATGATCTGATTGTTTTATTTCATTAACTAGCAAGCGTAGATTCAGAGTTCGAATACGGTCTGGAAGCCTAACGTTCATATCTGTCTCAAGTTTATAGCTATTAAATTTGTACTATTAGATTTTGCCTTCTTTGAATTTGACCTTTTAACCCCTATAAATAATTTTCGTGAAACAACTATGAAAGCATAAGGATAGCATTTGGATGATGATGATGATGATGATGATGATGATGATGATGATGATGATGATGATGATGATGATGATGATGATGATGATGATGATGATGATGATGATGATGATGATGATGATGATGATGATGATGATGATGATGATGATGATGATGATGATGATGATGATGATGATGATGATGATGATGATGATGATGATGATGATGATGATGATGATGATGATGATGATGATGATGATGATGATGATGATGATGATGATGATGATGATGATGATGATGATGATGATGATGATGATGATGATGATGATGATGATGATGATGATGATGATGATGATGATGATGATGATGATGATGATGATGATGATGATGATGATGATGATGATGATGATGATGATGATGATGATGATGATGATGATGATGATGATGATGATGATGATGATGATGATGATGATGATGATGATGATGATGATGATGATGATGATGATGATGATGATGATGATGATGATGATGATGATGATGATGATGATGATGATGATGATGATGATGATGATGATGATGATGATGATGATGATGATGATGATGATGATGATGATGATGATGATGATGATGATGATGATGATGATGATGATGATGATGATGATGATGATGATGATGATGATGATGATGATGATGAT
>NC_142930.1:17229701-17232201 GCF_046866305.1 Octopus bimaculoides | reverse complement strand
TGTGTGTGTATGAGCATATGTGGGTGTGTATACATGGAGATAGAAAAGTAAGGTATGTGAATTCATATTCGTTTACATACATACATATATAAAGATATAACTAGAAAATCAGAAACGCCGATAAATAGCAAGTTTTTGGAAGAGTGATTCTCGAAGCACATGAAGCTATAACAATACCATGTAAATATTGGGTTGAAAACATTCTTGGATCGAAAAAGTTGGAGGGTGCCCATGGAACACGAATACACATCTCCGGTTTTTCTACCAAGATGGGTTTTTCAACACAATATTTACATACTATTCACAATTCCAACATAAAAGGAGAATTATTTCACGTTCTCTCGAGTTTTTTAAAATTCTTATGATGTCAATTGTATGTATATATGTGTGTGTATGACGTAAATTGCATGTATGTGTGTGTGCGCGCGTATGTAACGTATACATACAATACATACATATACACATAGAAACATACATACATACACACACACGTATGTGTGTATGTATGTATGCTTATGCATGAAGTATGTATATATTTCTTCGTGCTTAAATTAATGTATCTGTATGGCAAGAGGCGGTATATATATGTGTGTGTGTGTCTGTGTTTATGTATGTATGTATGTATGTATGTATGGATGGATGGATGTGTAACCCTCCGGCTGCACCTCTCCTACCCACGGATTTACACTGGACCCATCTTCTGATTGGAAATCGCTTCAATATACCACGACGTCTAAAAAACTTTTGAACTTTTCCACTTTTGTAAACCTCCTTTATCATCCTTTTTTACCTTACTTTCCTTCACCTACCGTCTAACTTCCGGTCAGTCATTGTTATGATCGATTATGATTGACCGTTGACTGAACACTATTCAATTTTTTTTCTCCGTGTTTTTCTCCTTGTCTCCGTATTCTTTCTGTTGAAGAGCGTAGCTCGAAACGTCAAAGACTTTCCGTATTCCCGAGCGTCATACTAATATATACTTTTGTTATTTACACCACCTGTCCTCGTCTGTTGTTATTTTTTGTATATTCTCCCATATATATATATATATATATATATATATATATATAGCTGAAAAATATCGTTATGGGCATAGAAATACCATAAATATTTATAGAAAAATGGAGGAGAAAAAGATGTTGAATCAAAATTAAATTTAATACAAAATAGGATTCAATACATGATTTTGATATACCATTTTCATAATAATACCACTTGCTCTGGCTGTTTTTTTATGAATATGATGAATCTTTATTAGAAATCATTGTTTCTCTCTTTTTGGACCTCTCAAAAAGTTTGAATTGTTCTTTTGAACTTATTTTTTCCCATATATATATATATATATATATATATATATATATATATATATATATATATATATGTATGTATGTATGTATGTATGTATGTATGTATGTATGTATATGATTACATCAGTGGCTGGAAGGAAGGTGTGTAGCGTTGAAATCTGCATTGACCATGATAGAGAACACTGAGAAGAGAATCTGCATCGAATTTTGATGACTCGTTCACTTGTGTGCAGCTCATACGCTTCTCTCCATACACTTTCTGCAACTTGCGTAGGCCTCTGAACAGGTATCGCCATGACAACTTTCTCTGTCATGGTCAATCCGACGATCACACGCTACACACCTTCCTTCGAAACACTGCTGTAAACACCGGAAATGAGCTACAACATTAAAACTTAGTCCACATGCACAGCAGAGATCAAGGTCAATTTTTGCCGAGCGGTTTTACTCTGCGTGCTCTAGCTTCGTTACTATGGCAACAGTCCGGACACTTATTGATCAGACCTCGTGTGTGTGTATATATATATATACATAATTACATATGATACACAGATAGTCATTCGCCCGCGCACGCACACACACATACAAAGAGATATAGATAGATCGGGAAACAAACAGACAGTCAGACAGTCAGACAGACAGACAGATAGACAGATAGGTAGATAAATAGATAAATGAATAGCTAGATAGATACATTAGATACATAGATAGGTGGACATTTTTCAGGAGTTCTTATGTAGTCGTAGATAGTAGCTACATGTATAAATGATAGGTCCCGAGGAGATTAGAATGATGGGAAATAGGCGAGAAATTGCCTGAGATTATCTTTCAATGAGATTTCTGTATTAGATAGATGTAATGTTCACTTTGGCACGAGAAGCAGCATTGATAAGTCTGCCAGGATACAGCGAAGCCACTTGCGAAAGAATTTATTCCCTTAAGTAAGAAAGACGTATTTATTTATCTATCGATTTACCAATTCATTTATTTTTCTACGTCTTAGCAGATCAAAAGAGAGTAAAAATAAATAAATAAATATATAATAATAATAATAATAATAATAATAATAATAATAATAATAATAACAATAATGATAATGATAATAATAATAACACCGACAATAATTAGAATAATAATAATGGTCTAAGTTAATAACAACAACAACAACAACAACAACAATAATAATAATA
>NC_142930.1:17222201-17227201 GCF_046866305.1 Octopus bimaculoides | reverse complement strand
AGAAACTTCATGTGCGTACAACAAATACGGGAGTGTTAAATCTAACCACTGACTGGTAATGTAAAAGTTAATTGGCATTCACGATTATAAATGCTGCTATGTTAGTAGTTAGTAGTGATATTTATGATTAAGGTATGCGACAACAGTTTCTTGCAATTAAAAATATACTCAGCTTTCTGTTCTGGTTTACTACTTGCTCTATGAATAACCTTTCAAGACATCTACTTTAGATTCCGTTTGGTAAATTCAGCGTCTGTTTCTTGAAACTTCAGTCATTGTCCCATGTCTAAACTTTCAAACAAATCCTCGAAATGTTGGCAAAACAATCTCTGCACCTTAGATTCTCACAATCACTAGATGTTCTTGCTGGAGTGAAAAGAGTCGTCATCACAATTCCTTAGAGGAAAGCTTCCTTTACTTCATGCCTTGCATAGCACATATTAACACCGAAAAATGTTCGATAATGGTCGAATGACAAAGGTTCAAGGCCATAAGTTTCATGCCGACAATGATGTATTTTCAGAACTCGTCTGCTACATCTGCTGATCCACTATTTTATTCTCATCGTTAAAAGGAGAAATAAAATTTGGTGACGTCCATGTTTTTCTTGTGTTAATGACTAGCACAGTGGAGGCGCAATGGCCCAGTGGTTAGGGCAGCGGCCTCGCGGTCATAGGATCGCGGTTTCGATTCCCAGACCAGGCGCTGTGAGTGTTTATTGAGCGAAAACACCTAAAGCTCCACGAGGCTCCGGCAGGGGATGGTGGCGAACCCTGCTGTACTCTTTCACCACAACTTCCTCTCACTCTTACTTCCTGTTTCTGCTGTGCCTGTAATTCAAAGGGTCAGCCTTGTCACATTGTGTCACGCTGAATATCCCCGAGAACTACGTCAAGGGTACACGTGTATGTGGAGTGCTCAGCCATTTGCATGTTAATTTCACGAGCAGGCTGTTCCGTTGATCGGATCAACTGGAACCCTCGTCGTCGTAAGCGACGGAGTGCCAACAACAAAAAATAACTAGCACTGGATAGGCGAAATAGCTACAACCTAGAATCGAAACCAGGCCATGGCCTCAGTGTGTCGGATTTTTGCACCAATCCACGCTTCTGCTCGTTTCCCTCTTACATGTATGATAGACTTAATATAAATTGGTGTTAGATGAAATAACAACAATTTGAAAATAACGATATTGCGAGGAACAGAATCTGAAGAAAAGATGATAAGAGAAAATAGAGGTAAATAGTTAATAAGATAGAATTAAGTAAAGATGAGAAAGAAATGCAAGGGTTAACTAAGAGAAATAAGGTGCGTAATATTGGAGTGGAAATAATGGTCGGTGCAGGCAGTGGACGAGAAGAGAAATGGTGTTATAGAAATAAGGAGATGCGATATAAGTCAATAGAAAGAAATGCAAGCTTGTCGTGACAAATTTATCTGACAAGAGAGATAGGAAAACAATAATAATAAAGAAAAGAAAAAGAAAAAAAAAAGAAGGAAGCAAATTTTGGTAAAGCTTGCTCTAGCTAAATTTGTAATATCTATGTTGATGTTGTTGTTGTAATCGATGATGATGATGATGATAATAATGGTGATGATGATGCTAGTGGCGGTGGTGGTGATGAAGGTGATTACAATGATCATAGTGGTTAGTGTTGGTGGTGTTTTGGAGTAGAAAGTTGCCGCCCGTTGGGAGATCAAGTAATATTATAATAATGAACTAATTGCAGAAGCTTCATATTGAATCAGCTGCCGGTCGCATAGTCTACTGAACGAAAATTGTAATCACATTGTTATGTCCAAGGTGAGAAATTGGTCAGCTTAGATCAAAGAATGGCCTTATAGGAAGCAATGGTCGTAATGTAATAACGTGCCACTTATAGAGCAATCCATTTTCACACGCCACTGGTATAGATTTACTATTCTTACCAGAATTCATACCCGATTGATCAAGCTTCTAACTACATATCTATCTATCTATCTATCTATCTATCTATCTATCTGTCTATATATATTCATACATATATTCATATATATATATATATATATATATATATATATGAGTGTATGTATGTGACTATGTTCTTAACATATATAAATATATAATCCAATATAAACAGTAGTACATATGTCTTTTACACACACACACACACACACACAAACAAACACACACACACACACACACACACACACACACACACACACACACACACACACATATATATATATATATATACACACACAAACATATATACACACAAATATATATATACACACACACACACGCATTGATATGCGTGTATATATATTTATATTATTTATATAACACAATATAACGTAGTTGGTTTATTAAAGAGGACAAAAATATTCAATTCATATATATGTGTGTGTGTATAAATAGTTATATGGACATATCTGTGTGTGTGTGTGTATGTATGTATATATATATATATATATATATATATATATATATATATATATATATATATATATATATATATATATATATATATATATATATATATATATATATATATATATACATATATATATATATATATATATATATATATAGATGCAAAATACCAAAAGGAACCTCACCTCTTATATCTTACCTTTCTTCCTCCTTTAACGCCGATGTGACATAGTTTCTTGGGAGAGAAATACTTTTGCGGCTGAAGATAGCTTTGTATTGTCAATTATACACTGATATAAAGCTTGAAACACGTGTACCGCAGAATCCTTTGTGTTTTTGTTTTTATTTTTTGCATTTACAATTTATATACATACATATATATATATATATATATATATATATATATATATATATATATATATATATATATATATATATATATATATATATGTATGTATATACAAGATCTGTATATATGTTTTATGGCATGTAGCACCTTACATCTAGTTATTCGAATTTCAGGTTCTCGATCAAAAGGCTGGATAGTAAGATATGAGGTGTCAGCTATCATAAACTATAAAGAACGCTCTCTCTTTGGCATTGAGTACTACTTAGAACTTTTTGGTAGTACCAAAGTAAATATTTACATTAGTGGTGCCGAATAGTAATATCTCATTTTCAAACAAATAGTCTGACATCATGCGACAAATACTTTAGAAGCCAATAAAAGGTGTCTCTGCAATCAACCAGTCAACATAGAGTTAATGACGAAACGTTGTTTTGAGTACGCGTTGCGCGTGTATATGCTCTCTGTGATAGACCGTGAAAGACAAGGGCTTTTGTGAGTAATGGGAAATACCAAAGGGAGTTTCAAAAATAGACAAACGGTGATATCGATCTTGTGGATAGTTATTTATTAGGAACTCAAACAGTTCCCAATAATGACTGAATAACAACACAACGATTGAGTAGAAACCACGTCAAAGTATTGGCCACTTATGTTGGAGGCCTAATATATACTTGGTTCACCGTACAAGATTACCTCGAGCAAATGAGAATATGTATAAAGAAGGGAAGTGGATACCTCAAGAGCTCTCCCTCGAGAACAAAGCGTCTGTTCAGCAATTTGTAACAATTGTGATGATATTTAGTCTACAAATGATTTGGGATTGAGCTTGTTTGTCACACACACACACACACACACACACACACACACACACACACACACACATATAGACGCAGGAGTGGCTGTGTGGTAAGTAGCTTGCTCACCAACCACATGGTTCCGGGTTCAGTCCCACTGCGTGGCATCTTGACCAAGTGTATTCTACTATAGCCTGGGGCCAACCAAAGCCTTGTGAGTGGATTTGGTAGACGGAAACTGAAAGAAGACCGTCGTATATATATATATATATATATATATATATATATATATATATATATATATATATATATATATATATATATATGTATGTATATATATATGCGTATGCGTGTGTGTGTGTGTTTGCGTGCCTGTGTTTGTCTCTCCACCATCGATTGACAACCGATGCTGTGTATTTACGTCCCCGTAATCTAGCGGTTCGGCAAAAGACCCCGATACAATAAGTACTAGGCCGCAGTCAAAGGACTGAAACAAATAAAAGACTAAAAGAATAAGAGAATATATTTACGTGTGTGTGTGTCTACGTAATTGTACGTTTGTATATAATATATACACACATACATGTTTGTATGTGTATGTATGAGTGTGTATGTATGTATGTTTGCATATATGCATGTATGTATGTATGTATGTATGTATGTATGTATGTATGTAAGCGCATGTGTATATATGTGTGTGTGTTTGTATGTATGTATGTATGTATGACGTATGGTTATTCTTCGATAGCTCTGTTATCTCTAAATAACCCAAGCTTCAGGGATACAAAATTATGCTCAATCTATTTCATTGTGAGATTACATTTTCCACGTCTGTTCCGAATTCAACTTGCTTCATTTCATTTGATCTCACTCCATTTCCCCTAAATCCACCCCTCACCATATTTCAACTTTAATGAGAGGAAGGACAACCATCCAATGAATTTTGTACTGAATTGCTTTTCATCCCCATTCAAAAACCAAAGCACGAAGAAAATGAAAATACAATAGAAATATTTACAAAATAATTTACCGTATTCAGTCCGTTCCAAATATGCAGAGGAAGTCAAGCGAATGACCGTCATAACAGTTTCTGTCTCCAACCACTCTGAAGCTATTAACCCCTCATGTTTTACTCATCTGCATGTTTAAAAACAAACAATAACATATAAAAGGTCTGAAATTTTGGGGGAGGGGTCAGTCGATTAGATCGAATCCAGTACGCAACTGGTACTTAATTTATCGACCCCGAAATGATGAAAGGCAAAGTTACCTCGGCAGAATTTTAACTCAGAATGTAAAGACAGACGAAATATCGCTTAGCATTTCACCCGGCGTGCTAACGCTTCTTATTTCTTTATTGCCCACAAGGGGCTAAACATAGAGGGGACAAACAAGGACAGACAAAGGGATTAAGTCGATTACATCGATCCCAGTGCGTAGC
>NC_142930.1:17187201-17217201 GCF_046866305.1 Octopus bimaculoides | reverse complement strand
AAGAGTAAAAAGATCGTATAGAGTATATATTGCTCCCCTCCCTTTCCCTCTCCCTCCCCCTTTCTCTCTCTTACTTTATATAGACAATGGTAGCTGTCTACTTTGATGTAAGAAATCAGAATCGGCGAAACTTTGAAGCAAACAGTCATTATTTATAATAAGACGTATTTTGAATATACAAGTCCTTTATTCACTGCATGTGTAGTACTTTGGTATAATAAACCAGCTACAAAGCAATGCTGTAGCTTAGCTTATATTCATATTTATATATATATATATGATTCGCATAACATCTTTGTACATTGAACATGTCATAATGATATTTACAGTATAATTGCATGGAATGCATGCTGGATTGATTATTAACAAAATATGCAACTTTCGGTAAATGAACGCTGAACCTAGCCTGGCAATATATGATTTCTTCTAAAATATCAATATCTGATATAGAATGCATTCTCTGTTAATACGTTTATTAAATATTTCATGTCAGAAATATATATATATATATATATATATATATATATATATATATATATATATATATATATATAAGAATGAGTAAATATTCAAAATAAATACTCGTAAAGATGTTATCATCAACATCATCATCATCATCATCATCATCATGATCATCGTCATCGTCATCGTCATCATGATGAAGAACAACAATAATTACAAATTTGCTCTATTCTTTGGGTTGTTCTTTTGGTATTTGTTTCTCTTCATTTGTGTTGGGTGCGAAAAATCCTTTCAAAAGTCATCCTCTTTCTGATATCCATATAGACATACTTTATATTCATTGGAGTGTAATATGGTTTTTCGTTTTTCTCAATTTTCTTTTCTTTTCTACATTCACTTTCATGTACATTTGGGATATTGAGTATTTGTGAGAGATCAATTATATATATATATATATATATATATATATATATATATATATATATATATATATATATATATATATATATATATATAAACGTGATTAAGGGATCAAGCAACTGTTTGCTGATCCCTTAATTATGTTTATAAATGTATAAGAACTTTTAAATAAGTTCTCCGCCGATAATGGTGTTTACATACCGAAGGGCTTGGTAAAAATTATTAATTGTTAATTTATTAATAAATTAATAAATTGATAAACCTTTACCCTTTTAATTGTAATATATATATATATATATATATATATAAATATATATATATATATATATATATATATGTGTGTGTGTGTGTGTGTGTGTGTGTATATGCATGAATGTATATGTATAGCGAGTTTATATATATATATTGCGAGCAAGGTTTACTGCCATCTCTAGCGGACAAAGTGTCCATCATTGAGGAAAGGCAGAAATAGACTGAAACCTGCTTGGTCTGTTGGTACTATCGCTAGAAGGTGGTAGAGGTTCGCTCTCCTGCTCGCAATATATCGGATGCAGGTTGCAGAGTTGCATCGTTATCCAGCTACAGAAAATATCCTCTTGGGGTTAACGTCCGTTCAAACAGAACAATGTAAAATGACGACATACATTACCTTCCAGTATTGTTACTGTGTTCATTTCTTACATAAATTTTATAACTAGCCTCTTTGCTTATATATATAAATATTATACAGACATACATACATACATACATAAATATATATATATATATATATATATATATATATATATATATATATATATATATATATATATATATATATACATATATATATATATGTATATATATATATATATATATATATATATATATATATATATATATATATATATATATATACATACATATATATATATATATATATATATATATATATATATATATATATATATATATATATATTTATATATATATGCATATAGATGCGCACGTACATATGTACATACATATAAAGCGTACTTGCGTACATACATACAAGCAGGGCAAGTTTGTAAAAGTGAAAGAGAGAGCGAGAGGAGAGAGAGTAATCGAGAGAGAGAGAGAGAGAGAGAGAGGGAGAGAGAGAGATAGAGAGAGAGAGAGAGAGAGAGAGAGAGAGAGAGAGAGCAAGAAAGAGAAAGAAAGAGAGAAAGATAGGGAAAGTGTATGAGAGTGAAGAGAAAGGAAAGAAAGAGAAGAGAGAGAAAGAGAAAAAATAGAAGAGCAACAGGAAACAGCTTAAAGACAAACCACTGCAACAAGAACAAAAGCAACAGGAACGATATGAAAAACAAGAACAAAATCAACAACAGCAACATAAGTAACACCACCATCTCTACCACCTCCACCACCACCACCAATAACAAGAACAACCATATCGGCTACAGCAGCAGAAATAGCACCAGCCTATTACAGCACATTACACCATTTACGATTTTGTTATATGCGCTTCTCAGAAGTCTTCCTCTTGGCAATACCGAATGACGCTGTAATCAGTTATTGCTGATCAATTAAGAAATGTAATAATGCTTTCCATCTAAAAGAGGGATTATTTCCTGATATTTAGCTATATTACGAATTTCCCATAGGTTAATCATTAGAAATCGCTTAAATTTCTTGTGGAGTCTTTCGCTTTCTGAAACCTTGCTTTCTTTTCTTTTTTTCTATATCTCTTTCTGTTTCTTTTTTTTTTACTCACTTCTCTCTCTCTCTCTCTCAACACACACATACACATGTTTGTACGTTTGTATATTATATGTCATATAACAGACACGTTGTACATGTACACATATACATGTATATGTCTATGTATCTATGTAAGTATGTATGTGTGTGTATATATATATATATATATATATATATATATATACGCAAATCCAAATGTATATATATGTGTGTGTAAGCCTATATGTATAAAGACACCGACGCATATATTTATATATGCATGTATGCATGTATGTATATATGTATACATGCATGTATGTATACACGCACACATAGACATCAACACTATAAATGACGTTTAAGGCTTTTCTATCATGATTAGTACCAATACTCTCCTCTTGACTCAATTTATCTCATTGTGAAGATAACTTCTGAGACGAAAGCACGCCAACAGGAAAATAGATATAAGATAATTCAGAAATTGATATTGATATCGTAATGTGTAATCTAGCCAGCCAGCCACGTTACGCAGTCAGTCTGTTACTCGGTTTATTCAGCATTTCCTTTTGCATATAACGAGTGAGCGGTGTTTGGGCAAATCAAAAGTCGAAATCAAAGTGCTGTGTATAACTTGAAGACATAATTAAGCTACTGGCAATCGGAGACCAGGAAATGGGTTCAATTCCCGGTTGGAGACGCCATTTTATTCCACTAATGGTAATAATGGTTTTGAGAAATGTGGAAACGTGACAGACTCCCATTTTCCACTATTCTGATATTCTTATTAGCAGACTTGCCTTCAAAATAAAAAGTAAGCACACACACACACACACACACACACACACGTATTTGATGAATTCTCCCGTCGGTATATATATATATATATATATATATATAGATAGATAGATAGATAGATATGAATATTTCTATATATGCATACAATGTATGAACATATATACATATGCGTATATATATATATATATATATATATATATATATATATATATATATATATATATATATATAAACACTATATATGTATATATATATATATATATATATATATATATAAATCAAAATAAGCAACACCGATTTCAAAGATGATTGCAGTACGCACGTTTCATGCTACTCCATTTATTTAAGTAATGCGAGCATTACATTAAATGCAATATGTAGAGCAACCTTCAGCTGCAGGAAAATGCAAAAAATCACAGTAGAATAGACATATTATCATTGTGGCAACATTTCAAATCCAAGTGGGAGGAAGAATACATAAAAATCCATCTTGATATGGCGAAGTCTATCAGGCTATGCCAAGATGGATTTTTATGTATTCTTCCTCCCACTTGGATTTGAAATGTTGCCACAATTATAATATGTCTATTCTACTGTAATTTTCTGCATTTTCGTGCAGCTGAAGATTGCTCTACATATTGCATTTAACGTAATGCTCGCATTACTTAAATAAATGGAGTAGCATGAAACGTGCGTACTGCAATCACCTTTGAAATCCGTGTTGCCTATTTTGATTTTTTGATCACCTAGTTTTTTTTGGAATGGTTTTTGTATAATACCATTCCATACTATATTCTGGTGCCTAAACATAAGTACCATATTCAATCTTGAATTTAAATCTAAACCTTCTGTCTCTCTCTCACTCTCTCTCTCTCTCTCTCTCTATATATATATATATATATATATACATATATATATATATATATATATATATATATATATATATATATATATATATATATATATAGATAGATAGATAGATAGATATACATATATATATATATATATGATATATACATATATATAGATATATACATATATATATATATATGTATATATATATGTGTGTGTGTGCGTGTGTGTGTGTGTATGTGTGTGTGTGCGTGTTGTGTGTCTGTGTGTGTGTGCATGTGTGTGATATAGTCAGCAGTCTGCAATGTTTTACCAAAAAAGGAAAACTATAACTGTCACAAAACTTGACTAGGCTGTTAGAAACACATTTACTATGGAAAATGCTCTAATCCTGGCACAAATATGAGAGCATTTTAGTTCGTATTTCTCTGAATGTAGGTGTTTCTAACACCTTAGTCACATTTAGTGACAATTTTCCTTTTTGGTAAACGTGCTATCATTACACACGCACACACACACACACACAGACCTGCGCGCACGCACATACCCACACATACACACACATACCTCCTTCTCTTGCACTTTCCTGTCTTAGAAAGGACTTTTTCTTCACCCGTTCCCTTCTGGTCATTTCAATATGTGACCGCATGTGTACCGTTGGCGATTTTCTTTCTCCGTCTTCCCTTCTATGGACTTTTTCTATATTTCTGATGAAGAGCTCCGCTCGAAACGTGAAATTCTCTGTCTTTTCTTTTCTTTCCTGAGCGTCCAATAACACAGTACTTGTATCACGTCCTCGTGTTTTTGTATTTTCCTGCTTGTTCTTGTTTGGATTGACAATATATATATATATATATATATATATATATATATATATATATATATATATATATACGACGGGCTTCTTTCAGTTTCCGTCTACGAAATCCCGTCACAAGGATTTGGTCGGGCCGAGGCCATAGTAGATGACAATTGCAGAAGGTGCCATGCAGCGGGACTGAACCCGGATCCTTGTGGTAGCGAAGCAATCTTCTTACCATACAGCCGCTCCTGCACCTATATATGTATATATGTGTGTGTGTGTGTTTGTGTGTGTCTGTGTGTGTGTGAGTGTGTGTGTGCGGGTGTGTGTGCGTGTATGTGTGTCTATGTGTGTGTGTGCTTGTGTGTGTGTATATTAATCTAATTACACATACTCATCAATGTATATATATATATGTCTGTGTGTGTGTGAGCGTGCATGTGTGTATGTGTAGGTGCGTTTAAATGTATGTAGCGTAAATATGTATATAAGTGATGGCGCGCGTGCATGTACGTGCGTGTGTGAGTGTGCGTGTGTGAGTGTACACACATGCCCGGAGTTATATGTCAAAGCGATATATAACCTTAGACAAGACACTGAGACGTGGAGATAGAGACATAAACATAGAGTGAGTGAGAATGGTAAAGAGAAAGAGAGAGAGAGAGAGAGAGAGAGAGAGAGAGAGAGAGAGAGGCGGGGTGGCTATGTAATGAAACCAACAAATGGCTAAATCTTTTTCCAGTTTAGTTATTTAAGAAACATGATCCCTCAACCCCCTCCCATACTCTCTCACATACATTTATTCTCATTATCACTCTCCTTGACAAGCATTCACTCACACACACACACACACACACACACACACACACACATGATATCACACAAATACTCGCATACATACTGTTTCTCTCTTTGATCTATGTCTATGTCTCTTTCTCTCCCGCCGCCCCCTCCTCCTATCCCCCCCTCTCTCTCTCATTTCTTCTAATCTGACACCGACCATATTTTTCTCCACGACACGCATATTGCTATTCTTATTTATTTCATATCATGATGAATCCGGGCAACATTCCATCCACTTCTCTTCTGTGAGAGTCAGTTGTCTAGTCAAGTGATTAATGGAAACTCAAATTAGGGACAGGGCGGAAGCTAGTTTTAGGTATGTCTCTCTCTCCCTCTCTTTCTCTCTTTCTCCCCTTCTTTGTCTCTCTCTCTCTCTCTCTCTCTCTCTCTCTCTCTCTCTCTCTTCTTTAAAGAACGGAACTTCTCTCAAGAAGCAGATTTACGCTACAGTAAAACGAAAAAGAAAAGAAAAACGCTCAATTATTTATTCGTGTCAAGATCTAATCCATGTAAATCCACGATATAAGTGAAATCAAATGGACTTTTTTAAACAGGAATTGAAACCACCCCGCAGTCTTGACTTACCAGGAGTTTGAAATTCCTCTCCAATTTGTTCATCTTATTGATTTAGATCGTAATTTACCAGAATAACATCTGAAGATTTGATAGTTCGTATTTAACCTCTGGTACTACAATGTGCTCATGGCTCTAAGATGGCGTGTTACTGCTACTGCTGATAGCTCTAGCTTGATCCACACTGAGCAGACAAATGAGTCGAAGTATTCCAACAGTAACATACCTTGTCGTTTGTGCGTTTGTGTGTGCGTGCGCGTGAGAGAGAGAGAGAGAGAGAGAGAGAGAGAGAGAGAGAGAGAGAGAGAGAGAGAGAGAGTGAGAGGAGTATGGAGATAAAGAACAATATTAGCTAATGACTCCGTATTTCAACCAAGGGATGTAAGATTTGTTTAGAATGTACAGAGGCGGAGGAGTGGCTGTGTGGTAAGTAGCTTGCTTACGAACCACATGGTTCCGTGTTCATTCCCACTACGTGTGGCACCTTGGGCAAGTGTCTTCTACTATAGCCTCGGGCCGACCAAAGCCTTGTGAGTGGATTTGGTTGACGGAAACTGAAAGAAGCCCGTCGTATATATGTATATATATATATATATATATATATATATATATGTATGTGTGTGTGTATATGTTTGAGTGTCTGTTTGTCCCTCCAACATCGCCAGGCAACCGATGGTGGTGTGTTACGTCCCCGTAAATTAGCGGTTCGGCAAAACAGACTGATAGAATAAGTACTAGGCTTACAAAGAATAAGTCCTGGGGTCGATTTGCTCGACTAAAGGCGGTGCTCCAGTATGGCCACAGTCGAATGACTGAAACACGTAAAAAAGAGTAAAAGAGTAAAAAGTCGAACGACCAGGTAGAGACACACTTTTTGATATTTCAACTCAGTTGATTTGGCAAAAACTTACAGAGAACCAATATACCTAGAAAATAATTTTAAAATCTGAAGGCTTACTGCCACGTATTACAAGTTATAGGAGCATGAGTTTTACTGCAATGTAAGACAAATACAAAGAAGTATTATAGGCGTCTACAATCGTATTTAACTTGCAGGCGTAGACTCGGACATTGCAAAATATATTCCGGTAGAAATTGTCATGAGAAAAAACGCCTTATAGAGAGTATGCGTGAAAACTATACCAGTAGGTGATGAATGATCTCATCGGACCTAAGAGCGTATACGTTTCTGCGCCGTTGCGCGACGCTACCTACGGATACCATAACGCTTTCTTTTGAAACAATTTCCAACACTGAGTGTACACGAGCATGTTAAATATGATTGTACACGCCTATATTTCATTCAGCGCTGTTTAGTGTGCCATCTATTAATTAATTCCAACTTCAAAATCTTTGTGCGCGTAGAAAATGTATCATTTGCTATTCCAATATGTCATCAATCTGTTATTAGCAGCTTTGAAGGGCGACTTGATATCTGTAGCGGACGATGCACAGCAGCAGAGAAATATAAGCGTCTTACGGTCCAATGATGTCATTCATAGCTCAATAGGATGCTGTCCAAGTCGGCGAGCTGGCAGAAATGCTTAGCGGTATTTCTTCTATATTTATGTTCTGAGTTCAAAATCCGCCAAGGTCGACTTTGCCTCTCATCATTTCGGGGTCGATAAATTAAGTACCAATTGCGTATTGGGGTCGATCTGATCGACTGGCCTCTCCCTAAAAATTTCGGGCCTTATGCCTAGAGTAGAAAAATATAGTATGTTGTCCAATTATGTCATTCATAGCTCAATAGTATGTTGTCTAGGTTTTTGTCTATATTGTCTATAAGGAGATTTTTAACTACCGAGACGATTTCTGCAGCGTATGTCTTTCTATGCTTAAGTATGCGCGCAGGTACAGGTTAAATATGAATATAAATGCCCATATTTCATTCAACGCTGCTTGGTCCACCTTTAATTAACAAAGACGTAAACCTCATAATAAATTTGATGTGGAACCTTGAAAGCGGTTTAATATTGGACAGAGCAGTCTCCCGATTAAGTCTGTAATCAAAATATTGCAAAGCTTACTACTCTGTACTGATGTGCATTAGACTAACAAGGCCAAGATACCGACTTCTGAGCCAACCAGGATCTTCCTACACCTAGTACAGACTGATGCGATGGAGAAGTGATTTGGGTACCAGCAAGAAAATTAGCTACAACACCGAATGTAAAAGTTACGAGTGATAAATCCAGCGTTATAAAAGCTACTACAAGGCGTACCGCTTTCAGGACTGAGTTGTGCGTTAACAGTGGGTGTTGCAACAAAAGTCTTAACCAATCAGTCATTTAAACTCCATTGTTTCTTGAACAGACAGCTGTCAAACTTATTACATGCATACATACATACATACATACATACATACTCGCACACACAGACACATACATACGCATATGTATGTATGTGTATATGAATATATGTATGTATGTGTATATGAATGTATGTATGTATGTGTATATAAATGTATGTATGTATGTACGCGTGGGCGCATATGCTTACACGCATATATATATATATACAGATAAGCGTGCGCGCGTACACACACACACACACACACACACACACATATACACATACACACACAGAGGGTGATTTCAGTCAATTTACTTTCTGTTTATGTTACCTAGAAACTGTTAGCATTGGCACAGGAATTAACTGGGTCTCACAGTGAAGAATATTTGAATAGTCTCACTGATGGGATGCGAGCTGTAGAGCAATTCTTTGAACCGGCAGTTCAGTAAATCTGGCAGCATTTCTGTCAGCTGTGACTTTCATGTAAGAAAAGAGACACTAATTCAATTTAACGAAAGAATGGTTTGTGTTAAGAGGAAATAATCAACCGTAAATGTACTACATCTCGTTAACATTACTGAAAGCTGTTTTAACTCTGATTAAGAATTTAGCCCCATTTCAGCGTAAAAATAAAATCTGAAAAATAAACAACAAAAATATTTCTTGTCAGTTGTGTTTTGTGTTTTTTACCGCCTTTTATCGTTAAAGCTCTTGTCTGGAGTTTGAACTTCTAGCCATACAGCTGATTTCATGATTTCTTGCTAACAACACATTGTTTGCTTTATTTTATCTTCAATTTTTTTTTTTTTTATTACTAAGTACGAAGAATCTTTATTTAGGAAATGTATACACCAGCAGATTATTGGCTTAAAGGAAAGGAAATGCTCTGAACTGGTTATTCAGACTTTTTCGAACTCACGACCCATCCACCAGACCTTCAATTACTCCTAATTTATAGTTGCTAGGCAGGCTATCCTGAAATATATTGATATTTTGACAAAAGGCGAAACCAATAACTTCTTTTTATATAAAATCCAGAAACTGAACTCGAATCTGTGAATCAGTAACTTGTTTATCGCAAAATATACTAATTAGTATTAAATTACAACCTGGCACATTGCAGCCTCTGGTCCACAGTTGTACTGCCTCCTGTCTAACTTTCTAGCCGCTAATATAGTGAAACCAGTTCCTCGGATGTGGCTGGTCTCATACATTCTCCACTTAGACACCACAGATTCACTCTGGTCATTACATCTCACCACTCCTGTTGCGTCCAACTCTTTTTCTCTCTTTCTCTCTGCCCTACACTAACTACTCTGCCCAGTCTTTCCTTTCAAGAACATTCACCGTTTGGAATCTTCTTGCTCATCACTTTCCACCAGGAATTGACCTGCAACAATTTAAATGTAGCTCAGCGGTCTCAGAGAACATACAAAGGTCATGGACACTACCTTTTCCTCTAGATTCAACAATAAAAAATAAAAATACTAGTCTACAAAATATAGTTAATTAAATTTTTGCCTGTTTCTGAATACGTGTCAGACGTTGATTCAAGCCTGTCTTTTGTTTTTCGCTTGCACATCTAGATTTCGAAATATGAAAGTTATATTTGTTACAGGTTTATCCAATAATTATAAAATAATCCTTTTTTATACAAAATTTGGTTATTGCTTGAACAGAAGCACTGCATATATTTCATTAATTCTTAATTATTTAATTTCAAAATTATTTTATTACAGGATTTCACAAGTTTTGAGTTTTTATTGTTTGACTAACTTGGAATCATTTTTCTGGCTCGTCGTTTACCGTACCTAAATATTCTGGAAAGATATCTAGATAGCAGTTTAGAAGGTGTATCGTTAACGAAACTCGATAGTGTATTTCTTTATAAAGAAGAGTGGCTGTGTGGTAAGTAGCTTGCTTACCAACCACATGGTTTCGGGTTCAGTCCCACTGCATGGCACCTTGGGCAAGTGTCTTCTACTACAGCCTCGGGCCGATCAAAACCTTGTGAGTGGATTTGGTAGACGGAAACTGAAAGAAGCCCAGCACACACACATATATATATATATATATATATATATATATATATATATATGTGTGTGTGTGTGTGTGTGTGTGTGTATGTTTGTGTATCTGTGTTTGTCCCTCCAACATCGCTTAACAACCGATGTTGGTGTATTTACGTCCCCGTAACTTAGCAGTTGGGCAAAAGAGATCCTGATAGAATAAGTACTAGGCTTACAAAGGGGGTCGATTTCCTCGACTAAAGTCGGTGCTCCAGCATGGCCGCATTCAAATGACTGAAACAAGTGAAAGAATAAAAGAATATAAAGCTTTAAATTAATTTTCTATATGCAGGGTATTTATTTCCCATAAAGATTTTATATAAAAATTTTAAGACTCCTCTCATTTTTAATTGCAGTGTATGACGGTAGTGGGGTGTGGGTTGTTTTTCAAGTCCGATGTCTTTTCGAACCTCTTTGATTTTTGACCACACATATCTCTTTTTTAATTTGTTGCCTAACATTTAGTACTGAAATCCATTTAGATTGACTTCATTCATTATTTCCAGACAATTATATTATTTAACCAAGTTTAATATGGAGAGGTGGCAGAAATATCTCCTTGGTATTAATTGAGAGGATGGACTAGACACTCTTCATTCGTAGGATATATGTTGATCTTAGTGGTCAGATACGTTTGAATATATTCAGTTGTGGTATCACAAAATCCTGAGGACATGACAAGCAGCAACATTTGAAAAAAATCAGTCAACAACATATCAAAGATTTTGAGACGATCTCTTCAGAGATTGCACTGACGAACAGTAGTAAATACAATTCTCTTCTACTCTCGGCACCAGGCCCGAAATTGTTGGGGCGAGGAGGGGGCTAGTCGATTAGATCGACTCCAGTACACAACTGGTACTTATTTTATCGACCCCTGAAGGATGAAAGGCAAAGTCGACCTCACGGGAATTTGAACTCAGAACGTGAAGAGAGACGAAATATCGCTAAGCATTTCGCCCGCCGTGCTAACGTTTCTGCCAGCTTGCCTCCTTGTAGTGTATGTAATTCATGTTATCATACGTCACGGGGGAAAAGAATGTTCACTAAAATTGTAAGGTTTTTGTATTTATTATTTCAAGCTTCTTTGTAATAACTTAGATGCTACATGTACCTGAAACAAGATTGTGAATAGTCACAGATACTATTACAGTAATAGAGTAGACCAATTACTTTGAAGCATGCTACTCAGATTTTTATTTTGATAGCAACTCCCTTCTTACAGTTTTGAAGCAAGAAGCTCTCTCTCTCTCTCTCTCTCTCTCTCTCTCTCTCTATATATATATATATATATATATATATATATATATAGTGTAAGAAACTTTGTCTCCATAGTTTCCTCGGATAGATATTCAGAATCTGTGGTTGCCACTCCTCCGCTACTTACGCTACCTTCACCGTTCATTTCATCGTCTACGAGAGTAGTTTATAAAGGGAGAAGAAATATGCATTGCTCTAACTTGTTGGACTGGTCTACGTGATGCGAAAAGTTCAGTTATGTTAACAACACGAAAATAATAGTTAGAATACTGATCTCTTTGTTCGCTCCATGTTAAGATTACAGTTAAGACATGTTAAGACATTGACAAACTAATTTAGTTCAATCAATCATATGGTCAATTTCCTCCAGTTAAGGAAGTTCGATGTAATATCACTGATTGTCATTGTCACCTACGAAACAACCATATATATGTTAAGTGTTCATATGATCCTTTGCGATAGCATGTCGTATCTATGTTGTAAAAGTACCAGTTGTAAAACATAGCAAAATTGTTCTGGATTATTTTTACAGCTACGGTGTATAATGATTAAATGGAAATATACTAAGCAAATACCTTGAAAAATACAAAATATTTCAAATAGTTATGATCTCATAAATTATACAGACGTGAAAAAAAGCGAAAGCAGTTTTAAATTTGAAATAAGATTGCTTTTCCTACTCCACCCAAAACGAAGGTTCTTTTTTGATCAAAGTTATTTCAGTTGGATGCGTTTATATTCACCTTGTAAAAGGCAATATATACCAGCTCACTGAGTCGCCTAACAGAGTACTAAGTAATATACACAGTTGTCAAAATAGGCGCAGACGTAACTTAGTAGCAAACAGTTTCCTTCACAACCTCACGGTTTTAGATTCATTCTAACCACGTGGTTCCATTAGCAAGTGTTTTCTACTATAGCCTCGGGTCGCACAATGCCTTATGAGTAGATTTGGCGGACGAAAGCTGAAACAAACCTGCCGTATATATATATATATATATATATATATATATATATATATATATATATATATATATGTCTTTGTGTATATATACTTGCCGTATATATATATCTATATATATATATCTTTGTGTTCGTCCTCCACAACCTGTGGTGGTCTGTTTACATCTCCTTAACTTAGTATTTCGGCAAAAGAGTCCAATAGAAAAAGTATCAGGCTTAAAAAATAATTAAGTACTGGGGTAATTTCATTCGTCTAAAAAATTTTCAAGGCAGTACCTCAGGATGGCCGCATTTTAATGACTGAAACAAGTAAAAGGTAAAAGATAAACAAGAACCTGATATAAACAAGGTATGAACTTTGTTAAAACATACAAGAGTTTCTGTTAACTAAATAATTAAAGAACTACATGCCAATTATATTTACTTAGTGTAAAAACAATAGTTTTTCTTGACAAATACAAATATATATTGCAAGCGAAACGGAAATCTGACGTTCTTGGCTTCACACGGAATATTCATTAGCTTAGAGTATACACGAAAAAAGCCCTCACGCGGAGACTCCACACGTGAGAGGATATTAGTCTCTTTTTTTTACTGTTTGCGTTGTGGTTGCTTGTTTTTCTTCACTTTTTGTTTTTGCATATTACTAATAGCTTGTTTTAACGAGCATGTCTATATCGCATATTTCTTCATTATACAGACATCACTATTTTTCTACTGACTTCCCGTATTTCTTTTCAATCATTTAAGCTTAGAGCGGTGTCACGAAGAAAATTATTCCCTAGGGATAAAGCTACGGCCCAGCAACGATTTGTGTATACACACGCGTGACTGTGAATGTGTGTGTGTGTGTGTCCATCAATGATATAAATATGAGTGCTTTTATGTACCATGAGTCCATGTGAGAGGTCTCCTCATGATAACTATCGCAGTACTCAGTGTTCTGACAAAAGACACCCGTTAAGTTAGCCATAAAAGTTGCCTTATGGTATTAATACTGCTTCTGTCACTATTAATTCTTTTATAGTAAGCCACCTGGATATTTGCTCCATCGGTGCCTGAAAACAAAGTGAGATTCTATAACAAAGACAATCGGCTCTTACGTTGGTGGCAGATGTCTACTTCTGAGGAGTACAAGACACTGCGAAATCACGTGATCTAGTATATGTATGTATGTATTACATGTGTATATATGTGTATACAAAGACAAAAAAGCATATATATATATATATATATATATATATATATATATATATATATATAGGCATACATAGGTGTGTGTGTGCACGCCCGTGTTTGTGTATTTAAAATGGCCTTATTTTTTCTTTCCTATTTAATTCAGGGTTAATTTCTCTGCATTTATTATGCATTAATTGTTCATTAGTTCTTAGCGATTATATGTTTACATTGTTATGTCTTTGACTCATTTGGCACCTTATTGACATGCTTACCACTCTTTTATTTTCGGGAAACAAAAATATTACGTGATTGGCAAATTTACTGCTAAACCTAGTTCTTTACGCTGGGTATGTATTCGTGTGTGTGTGTATGTATGTATGTATGTATGTATGTATATGTGTATATGTGTATGTGTGTGTGTGTGTGTGTGTGTGTGTGTGTGTGTGTGTGTGTGTGTGTGTGTGCAAACAATTGTCTAGTTACCTATTGAATAGATCTTTTCACGTTCAGATGTCGCAGACTAAAGCCGCTGGATGGTCAAATACATTTTCCATCAGATGAATTCAGTAACAATTGCTTCTTCTTCTTCTTCTTCTTCTTCTTCTTCTTCTTCTTCTTCTTCTTCTTCTTCTTCTTCTTCCCTTTCTTCTACTTCTTCTTCTTCTTCTTCTTCTTCTTCTTCTTTTTCTTCTTCTTCTTCCCTTTCTTCTTCTTCTTCTTCTTCTTCTTCTCTTTCTTCTTCCCTTTCTTCTTCTTCTCTTTCTTATTCTTCCCTTTCTTCTTCTTCTTCTTCTGCTTCTTCTTCTTCTTCTTCTTCTTCTTCTTCTCTTTCTTCTTCTTCCCTTTCTTCTTCTTCTTCTTCTTCTTCTTCTTCTTCTTCTTCCCTTTCTTCTTTTTCTTCTTCTTCTTCCCTTTCTTCTTTTTCTTCTTCTTCTTCTGCTTCTTCTTCTTCTTCTTCTTCTTCTTCTTCTTCTTCTTCTTCTTCTTCTTCTTCTTCCCTTTCTTCTTCTTCCCTTTCTTCTTCTTCTTCTTCTTCTTCTTCTTCTTCTTCTTCTTCTTCACTTCCGTCTTCTCCTGATCGTTTTCCTCTCCCCTCTTTTCCTCCTTTCCTTTCTCCTTCTTATGTATCCACCCTCTTGATACCCCCATACTTCTCCCGCATCCACACTTAAAATTTTTTTTCTTTTCCATTTCCTTCCGAAATTATCCTAACAACAATCTACGAAGGGCGCACAATGTAATAACACACTTTCGATGCAAGTCTGACGAAGTGCTTCCCCAATCACTACAACTGAAAATATTACGTGATTTTCCATTTAGAATTTTCGCGCCAACTAGCGTTGCAAATGGGGGTGGGCACAGAAACATTTGTAACTTATAATTAAAGGTGTGTTAATGAATTTTCCTTGTCTTCTTCTTTTCATTGTGTATATATATATATATTTTCTTTTTCTCCATTTTTTTCTCCGTGTTTTTCTCCTTGTCTCCGTATTCTTTCTGTTGAAGAGCGTAGCTCGAAACGTTAAAGACTTTCCGTATCCCCGAGCGTCATACTAATACATCCTTTTGTTGTTTACACCACCTGTCCTCGTCTGTTGTTGTTTTTTCGTACATTCTCCCATATATATATATATATATAGTGAAGACGCAGGCTGGAAAGCGGAGCATTTTCCAATCGAAGTCGGATGTAGAGGATTTGTAGGAAACAGTGTGAAACGACTGCTGTTATCGTTAGGCCTAACTCATCGGAAGGTAAATACCACCATTACCGATATCCAAACTACAGTGGAGAAGGCTAGCCACTGGATTTGGCTTAAAAGAGACGATGAGCGATAGCTAGAGAAATATTGAGCTTTGTTTAATAATCAGTTGATCTAGCGAGCGGGGCCTCATATCAGTGAGGGGGGCCGGTGCGCATTGATGCCGTCGAGAGGTAGGCCCCGAAACGGCGCGCATTCTCTCCTGATGACCGCATACACTTGCTGGCTTCCGGTATGCGGAATTCTTGAATGGTAGCAGTTGCATGTGCAAGTTGTTTGCAAGAAATACACACACACACACACACACACACACACACACACACACACACACATATATATATATATATGTATATACATATATTTATATGTATATCTATATATCTATCTATCTATATATAAATATATATATATTGTGTATGTGTATGTGTTTGTCCCACCATCGCTTGACAACCTATGTTGGTGTGTTTACGTCCCCGCAACCTAGTGGTTCGGCCAAAGATACCGACAGAATGAACAAATAAAAGGATACTCTTTACTCTTTTACTCTCTTACTTGTTTCAGTTATTTGACTGCGGCCATGCTGGAGCACCGCCTTTGTGTGATGGCCATGACTGGGTTCTCCTGCTCGTGTGGCATGGTACAGTGTCCTGTTGCCAGAAATAGGGTCATCCAGCACTACATCCTCCAGGCAATTGATGTAGGCCTCTGTGTTGAGTCTGAGGCCGTTTGGGAAGATGAATGGAGGCATATTGTCGCCATTAGCAGTGATCACTCCAAACACTATGATATTGACTGGATGTTTGATTTTTATCACTCTCGGTACATGTTTTGGGAACACGGCAAGCAAAACGGTTGTTCTGTGTATTCACCATCTGTTCGTATTGGAGCTTCCGGCGCGAATGCTAAGCAGTACACCATGTCGTTTCCAAATTTCTGGTAGAGTGAATTGCAACATGGGACTGTTTTTCTTACAGACGGTGCCGATCTGACTCTACTATATTGTGTAGTCGACAAAATCAAAAACTGTGAAATTTAAAATATAAAATGGTGACAATTTATCCATCCCAGCCTGTATATATTCGATTGAATCTTCCGTGTATTAGCATATATTTCCATGCGACAATTGAAAATTTCATTTAATCAAAATATCCTTGGTCTGAAGAGTAGCCTGCGGTATACACCTCGCTTGGATATTTACCGCTTCTGAGATTCCGCTTGCTATGAAACATATGTAGCCTGGATTCTTATCTACTTCATTCCTTAACTAAAAAAAATTTCATGATGTGTTGTTCGTTTAGGTTCATCTCATCATTGTTGGTTGTGTAAATTCGGGTTATGGCCACCAGGTCGTAACATTATATACAAACACACGCACACACATGGTGTTATTAAGTTAGACATGATCTGGGCTGCTTCTGGTTGAATCTTATCTAAGTATCTAAGTTTATACATTTTGCATACATGTAGAGAATATATATCATATAACTCACTCATGCCCGCCCGTGCTTACATATTAACACAACAATTGGAGCATCTGTCTGTCAAAACTTTCGCATTTTATTTGGGAATGGAATAAATTCATAACATAATGTTTGCTTGACATAGTCTGTTTTTTCAAGTCAACCGCTCTATTCTGCGGGTATTCCACTTACACACGCATACACACACATACATAAATGCACATACTAACACACACACACATATATTTATGATATTTTATGTGGTAATCTAAACGACTAGGTACACTAGGTAAGTGCTGTAACGGATTACGAGGGCTCCAAGTTTATAGCCGAGACGGTAGTTATGGAGCCATTGTAGGTTTCCGATATAGTGGATATATAATTGTTAAAGAGGTCTACAAACGTTAAGGCGAGACAAACATCTCATTATTATTTTTCCAATAATAAAAACGTATATTACTTGAGATGTTTTTCTTGCCTTAACGTTTGTTGTCCTCTTTAACAATTATATACATATATATATATGTGTGTGTGCGTGTACGTGTCTGTATGTATATATACATATATATATATATATATATATATATATATATATATATATATATCTTTACATAGTATATACACAGATAAATGCGCGCGCACACACACACACACACGCGCGCACGCACACACACACACGCGCGCACACACACACACATGATTTAAATTCATGTCCCATCGGGCTTCAATACATTTTCCTAAGTAAGATAGAATAGGTTGCCACCAAAATGTTGGATATCGGCGGCATGAATGAAAATGCGCCAATTATACGAATATTCTTGAAACAGCTGTAAGGTACACTCTGCATACCGATCTTCATCTCTTTTAACTCGATGTTTTTATCTGTGGTAACGTCCTCGTCAATAATCTCATGTCAGTAATACTTACCTTGCGCCTCCTCCTAGAGTCTACAAGCGTCGATGTCAACAATTATGAATTTCCATTAACGGAACTTTTGCTGATTTCTTGTGTCTTATACTCCTTTATGCATCCGTTTACTCTACATACTCTACAAATATATGTCATAATCTGACCCGCTTTTATTTATTTTCCATCCTACACACACATATATACACACAAGTATATCCATATATATCCAGGTATATACATATATATATATATCCACATATGTATGTATATATATACATATACATACATTCATACATACGTACATTCACAATACATACATACATACATACATACACACACACACATATATATATATATATATGTGTGTGTGTGTGTGTGTGTGTGTGTGTGTGTGTGTGTGTGTGTGTGTGTGTGTGTGGAAGAGCGTAGCGTTGAAACGTTAAAGACTTTTTCAATTCCCGAGCGTTATACTAATACATATATTTGTTTTCTACACCACCTATCTTCGTCTGCTGTTTTTTTTTTTGCGAATTCTCTGTATATATATATATATATATATATATATATATATATATACATGTATATAATGATAAGTTTGATGACCTGAAATTGATGGGGAACGTGTTGGAGTACAATACTTATATTTGTCGCTGAAAGATGTTACGCATCCATATTGGCATTCATAATGCTAGGCTACTACCTGATCCCAAGATCTCTAATAATTTCCATGTAAATGCATACTTAGTTTCTAAAGTTATCTATTTAATCTCACTCGAAACAATGTATGTGTGTGTGTGTGTGTGTGTGTGTGTGGGAGTGTGCGTGTGCGCGTGCGCGCGCGTTTGTTTTTGCACAACTGTGTTTGTATGTGAACCAGTGTATTTTAACTAATTGTAATTGTTTTTCAAATCAAAGTCATTTGTTTGATACTGTACCGAGCTTGGTAATTCAAAATCGTATTTAAATATCTAATACGACAAAACCGTTATCTTTAGGTTCGATTTATTTGATCGTAATGTACTATGGATACCTGTTGTATTAATCACAGGAAGACAAAACTTAACCTTGTAGATTTGAACTGAAAATACTGAGAAGTGAAACTGAATACTATAGATGTGAATAGGTGGGATGTCGATTTGCAGAACAACTAACCTTTCGGACTGTTATTTTCACCAGCGACAAAAGGCAACACTTATACTCTCTGTTCAAAGGCAAGACCTCTGTTAGACTTTTACTTCAGACAAAATTTTAATATATTTTTCATCACCCTTTTCTCAATTTATTCTGTTGTTGCCAAGCTAACGGACACTAGTTTTCTAATGTTTCAGTCACAAGCCTCAGTAACGTAATTGTTTTTTTTTAATCTAAGTCACTTCTGCCAACTTAGCCTCTTTTGGAAGAGTTATAATAATTCATGAAGATTCCATATTTTATAATCGTATTTTCTTCATTTTCACTGTATAAGTGTTGTATACTTATACAGTATCTCGTTATATTAAAGATTTCGTTTATGTCTTCGATTTCCTTCTATTCTTCAGTGTGATTAAAGCTTAACTCTTATTCAATTTTATTGAAGATTTCAATCATACCTTCGATTTGTTTCCATACACATGGCTATTTAAAACATTACACATAATCTTGTTTCATTATAGTTTAATTATATGCTTCGATCATGTCCTCGGTTTCTTTCCATAGTTAAGTTTATTGAATACGTAACACAAACTTGTTTCATTATATTAAATATTTCTTGGCTGCGAGCTGGCAGAAACGTTAGCACGCCGGGCTTGGCGGTATTTCGTCTGTCTTTACGTTCTGAGTTCAAATTCCGCCGAGGTCGACTTTGCCTTTCACCCTTTCGGGGTCGATAAATTAAGTACCAGTTGCGTACTGGTGTCGATCTAATCGACTGGACCCCACCCCCAAAATTTCGGGCCTTGTGCCTAGAGTAAAAAAGATTATATTAGACATTTCGATTATGTCTTTGAATCTTTGAATTCGTTTGATACTCAAGGCTGTTTGAAGTATAGTAATCGAACACACGAACATCGTGACAATCAGAATGGTATAGATTTAGTCATAAAAATTATTTTGTATAGAAGATAAATATAAAGTAAGTACTTTCCACAATAAATAATGGTCGTTACAACTGAAATTGCATGAACCTCAACTGGGTTACGACGATCTCGGGGCGAACCTGGGCGTCGACGAGGAATACCTGATCCGCCTGTTCAGGACGACTTTCGGGCCGGGACCTATGGACAACTTCCAGAGATCCCTGGCCTGGCAGTGCTACCGAGAAGCGCTACCCGTTCGGGATAAGCTCTATAGACACGGCTCGCGAAATGCGGGGCCGACCTGCCCGAGATGCGGTCAGAGCGACGAACCGTTCCGCACGCACTCGTGCAGTGTCCAACCATTTCGGAGCTGTGGGCTTATGTCGAACGACTGCTGTCGCGTGTGGGACGAGTCGGTTTATCAACCGAGTCTATCGTCAATATCGTCACGCCTTCTTCCTTTAAACGGGAAGGAAGAGCTGTATTTATCGTACTTGTGGCTATGGCGAAAGAATGCATCTGGTGGACGCGTCTGAAAGGATTAGAGACAAACACTTTCCTCTCTGGTCAATCTCTCATCAACTTTTTCAAGTATCACTTGAAAAGGAAGGTGAGAGTAGAGAGGCAAGTGTTGTCTAGCAAATGTTTCGAAAAAAGATGGATACATGTAGCAAGAATGGCACGTATAAATGACGAAGCCACCTTGACCATGATTCTATAAAACGTTTTAAAATTTTGTAAACAGAGAGTTACTTACGTTTCTTGCATAAATAAAAGAAATTTTATTTAACAAATTGTGACACTAAGGACCGAGGTTACCGTGGTCTTTTCGTAGGTTTTTCTTTCCACAGATAACCTCCCCATTTATTGGGAATTTTCTGTATTATTTCGTATTTTTTTGTAAATACCCCAAACGTTTTGCGATGTTTTTTTTCATCGTTGTCCCCACTTTTGTTTTTTTTTCTGCTTTGTTTTTCGCCCCCCCCCCTCGAAAAGAAAAACTCTACATTTGTATTTTGTCCCCTCTGTGTTGAGCCCTGTGTGGCTAATAAAGAAACATATCTATCTATCTATCTACCTATCTATCTATCTATCTATCTGTCTGTCTGTCTGTCTGTCTGTCCTTCTAGCTAGAAATCTCTTTAATATACCATTAATACATAGTTTTAATGCTACAGTATACTATAAATTATAATGAAAGATTTTAGTCAACGTTGTTTGTATGGACAGGTGTAAACAAAACTTATGCATATAAGGAAACTGTTGACGCATCAATGTCAAAATGTGTTATATATGCTCAGTAGTCTATCCCATTTTCATAAACTCTCAGTAACAGCACATTCACAAGTATCTCCGTGCAGAATTAAACAGAATACATAACCTTAGACTAAATCCCAACACAAGACAGATTCGAGTTCAACTGACGGCTCATTTTCTGACCACAAAACATTGTATATAAAAACGATTTTGTTTCCACGTCTATTTTTCATTCAGTGCTGGCCAAAAGTTTATAGGCATAGGCCATAGCAATGACTACCATATGTTATCTTTGAATAATTATTTTGAAAGATTTCTCCATAAGCGCAGGAGTGGCTGTGTGGTAAGTAGCTTGCTAACCAACCATATTGTTCTGGGTTCAGTCCCACTGTGTGGCATCTTGGGCAAGTGTCTTCTACTATAGCCTCGGGCCAATTTGGTAGACGGAAACAGAAAGAAGCCCGTCGTGTATATGTATATGTACATATATGTGTTTGTGTGTCTGTGTTTGTCCCTCCAATATCGCTTGAAAACCGATGCTGGTGTGTTTACGTCCCCGTAACCTAGCGGTTCGGCAATAGTGACCGATAGAATAGGTACTAGGCTTACAAAGAATAAGTCCTGGGGTCGATTTGCTCGACTAAAGGTGGTGCTCCAGCATGGCCACAGTCAAATGACTGAAGCCAGTAAAAGTAAAAGAGAAAGTAGTAAATTTGCCTCATTCGATGTGATACTAAAAGTAACGATCTAATGTGGAACGATTTCATCCTGGAGCGGTAGACTTAATCGGTCATCCATGATTTATAAATTTCATTGGTTACCTGGTTTCTCATCACTGCATTGCTCGTGGGTATCTTTAGCAGAATCCAGGGATCGCTAAGGATAATTTTTCATAAGGCGCCACCTTTAGTCGAGCAAATCGACCCCAGGACTTATTCTTTGTAAGCCTAGTACCTATTCTATCGGTCACTATTGCCGAACCGCTAAGTTACGGGGACGTAAACACACCAGCATCGGTTTTCAAGCGATATTGGAGGGACAAACACAGACACACAAACACATATATGTACATATACATATACACGACGGGCTTCTTTCCGTTTCCGTCTACCAAATTGGCCCGAGGCTACAGTAGAAGACACTTGCCCAAGATGCCACACAGTGGGACTGAACCCAGAACAATATTTCAGCAAACTCGTGATCTAACTCACTATTCATTCAACATGGTTTGCCTTCTGAATCTTGAGCTCCTACAAAACTTAGTGGGTGTTGATCTTCCTCCTTTGACTATCAATTTTTAAAAAGTCATAAGCAAAAAATATTAATTAATTAATAAGTGTTAATAATAATGTTTGTGTTGATCTTTTTTTTTTGCGTTTTTTAATATTCATGCAATACGTATTCTACGTATATTTGTTAATAATTTTATTTGTGTAAAAAAAATTAAAAATAAAATAAAACAACATGCGTACGTATGAAGACAAAAAGGTATGAATAATTGTTTTTTTTTTTTTCAGTACATATATAATTAACTGTCTCTTCTTGCTTGTGGTGGTGTTGGTTTTGTATGTGGATTATTTGTAGGTGTGTATGAGTGCAAGTATGCGGATATGTTGTTTTCTTGTGCGTCTGTGCAACTATGCATAGCTTTATTTTTTGTATTTTTTTTCATATGTTATTGATGATGTTTATCTTGTTCTTCAGCCTATAATGATATGCAAGCAAAAATAAGATATTTGGGGAGAAATGTAAGAATACAGAAAAATTAAAAGAGGGTGAGTGGTGGATGGTTTTAATTAAGTAAATATGTAAGTAAATGAGTGAGTGAGGTTGTGAGTTTGAGTTTGAATTTCAGCTTGAGTTTTTAGTTTCAGTTTCAATTTGAGTGTGAAATTGAGCGTGAATTTTAGTTTTCAGTTTGAATGTAAGACTGAGTTTCTGTCTTAGATTGAATTTGAATCTCAGTACCAATTTGGGTCAGTCAGTTGTGAGAGAAATAGCGGTAAGAGAGAGAGAAAGAGAAAGAGAAAGAGAAAGAGAAAGAAATAGAGAGAGGGGAAGATGCGGGGTGTTTAAGTGTTTATATCGCTTGAACATATATATTTTTTCACATTTTTAAAAAATATTTTGTATGTATATGCATGTGTGCGAGCGTGTTTGTGTGTGCGTGTGCATGTGTGTGTGTATGCATGTGTGTATGTATGTGTATGTGTGCACGTATGTCTGCATTGAATTCGTTCTGTTCAATTGTTTTATGTTCTATCAAGTGTGCACAGTTCATGTTCCAGCCTTTGCCTGTTACAGTTTAGTTTTCTTCTCCAAAGTACTGAAGAGAAATTGCTTCACTGAATATATATATATATATATATATATATATATATATATATATATATACTTTGTATTTTTTCTCATTTTCTTTTTTGCTTTACTTTTTTTTTCATTCCACTTCAGCCATCTTGTTCACATTTTATCATTATTTCTATTTTTAAAAATTTTTAATGATTTAAAAAACAAAAAAAAAAAAAAAAAAGAAAATCCATTCACATAATTGAAATTGTTATTGTTTCTACTGTCATTGTAATAATAATAATAATAATAATAATAATAATAATAATAATAATAATAATAATAATAATAATAAAAGCAATAATGATGATCATGGTTTCTAACTTAGGCACAAAGCCACAAATTTGGGGTGGGATGATGGTAAATAAGTCGACCCAGTATTTAACTGTTGCAATATTTTTTTTATCGAAGCCTCCCAGAAAAATGAGAAGCCAAGTCGACTTTGAGGGATTTGGACAGAGAACGTAAAGGGAAGACATTAAATACCACAAGGCATTTTATTCAGCTTCTCTCTTTACACCGCCTCTGCCACTGGAACCCGTCAAAATAATTAATAACTGTAATGAATTTAATCGAGGAACATCTTTGATGACCTTCAAACACTTCTATGCAATGTTTTTATTGTTTCTTTTTTTATCATCTTTTCCTTTTGTCCAAGACGTATATTAATCCTTGTTTTTACGTATGGAAATTTCTGATGAATATCTCAAATCATGAATAATAATAATAATAATAATAATAATAATAATAATAATAATAATAATAATAATAATAATAATAATAATCATTGTCATCGCCTCAGTTTGTATGTTCGTTTGGTTTCTTTATTATTTTGGTTGTCTTTTTGTTTTGGATTTTTTTTTTTTGCGTTTCATTGTCACATCCTTTATTATCGTTCACAAATTTCGACATATGCGCCGTTGCTTTTATATATTTTGATATGTGTATGTGTCAGTGTCTGTTTATGTATATATGTGTCTGTGTGCACATGGTATATGTGTGTATGAGATAACACTAGCAACAACATAGCAGGCGCTGTAGCTCAAATTGCAGCACCAAGTCTCTGAATGAGAGTCGAGTCTGACGAAGTGCAAATGTGTGAAAAACAACTAGGTAGTTCTTTTGCTTTCCTTTGTTGTTTTTTTTTTGTTGTATTATTTTCAGTTCTTTACTTTTATAGTTTTAGTTTTTATTTTTGTTGTTACTGTTCTTTATGTTTATTGTTGTCTTGCTTTTGTTGCTGCTTATTACAATTGTGATGTGTCTTTTATAACTGTTTTTATTGATTGATCCTGAGCCGCGGAGGGTGATATTACAGACGTAGTCTTGGGCTAAATCCGTCGTGGCTGTTGAGCAAACAAGACGCCCTGGTACATGATACCGTTGATCTCCATACTGACCACTAGTGAATTGTCAATCTCCGACCGACCGTCATCTGAAAAAGAAATAATAATAATAATAATAATAATAATAATAATAATAATAATAATAATAATAATAAATTCAGACAAATACATAACAAAAACACCAGGACTTACAAATATATATAACATACAGAAAATTGCACTACTGGGCACTGCACACATCCTACGCAAAACACTTTCAATACAGTAACCATAAGAGCATCACAGCAAACCACTGCACATACCCAAGGCACACAGAGCTGCGCTCGGTAGTGAAGTGAAAGCACGTTATAAAAATAAAACTACTGAATAATAATAATAATAATAATAATAATAATAATAATAATAATAATAATAATAATAATAATAATAATAATAATAATAATAATAATAATAATAATAATTATAATATTAATAGATAGATAGATATATAGATAGATAGATAGATAGATAGATAGATAGATAGATAGATAGATAGATAGGATAGGATAGCAAAACAGCTAGATGAGTGCTTGCAGAAGGGTGCAGTACCCAGCTGGATGACAAAGAGAAAGGCGTTGTTATGTGCCAAGGATCCTGAAAAGGGAAATGTTGCCATCATCTTTCGACCAATAACGTGTCTTCCCCGAATGTGAAAACTAATGACAGGCGCTTTGGTCGTTGAACTGTGTAGATACTTAGAAAAATGTGGGCTGCTACCTATCGAACAATAAGGGTGCTGAAGGAGGATCCGGAGAACGAAGGATCAGCTCTGGTGGAGAACGGAATTGACGGTAAGGAATCATGTATTCGGAGAGGTGAAAATCAAGAGAGGAATTCTCCAGGGGGACAGTGTGTCCCACTGATCTTTGTGCTGGGAATGATCCCTTGAGTGAAATACGACAGAAAACAAAGTTGGAGTATGACCAGGGAAAGGTAAGGGAAACTGAACCACTTGCTATTCATGAAGTTGTTCACAAAGTGAGGCAGAATTGGACAGTCTAGTCCACTCTGTGCGGATTTTTTCCAATGAGTTTGGATGCAGTACAAGGCAGTGGCTCTCATGGCTTCTGATCTTAATTGATTGGAGGTGTTATCATGTACATTGTTTTGTCTTGGTATAAAAAATAGGCTACAGCAAATATTCTGCTTAATACCACAGATTTGCTTGTCAGTTGTTTGATCTTAACCAGTTGAGCATGTCCCTTGGTGGCTGACGATATGTGCATCTCTGATCACGAGCAGAGGCAGTGGGGGAGCATCATAGCCATGTGTTGAGAGGAATTCTTTGGGGTTTGAATAATTCAGCTTTGGAAACATGGGTGTTTTGCTCAACATCCTTAAACAAACCTTATCCAGGGACTTTCTGAGCGGGATGGGCTACTCGACTAATTCTAACTGGGCTCCACCTGCGAGGTCATGCGCTGTTTATCTTGATATGAGATCACCATGTCACGCACATATGGTCGTGATGCACGTGCCTGGTGTACCCTTATCAGACGGGTAGTCATGATGGGTATAATGGGCTTCATATATTTTACCCTCGTGTCACTTTGATGGTATGCAAGGCTCTCTCACTCAATAATAATAATAATTCGTCTTTATTTGCGAATTTATTAAATGATTTGTTTGTTGTAGAATATTCTAAAATGTGCACTAAGTGGAATATGTCTATTATTAGAATCCTGTACATATTGTTGATGAATTGTTTATATTTTCGTTTGTCTCATTCAATCTTCTTTACATTCAATAATATAAATTAATTTGTGTATGTATATGTTTATATAATTCTGTTTTATTTTAATTACATGCACAAGTGCATGCGTTTCTTCTTTTTTCATCCAATATTTTCCACTTCCCTTCTTGTGCTTTTTCTCTTTTCCCATTTTAGATCTCTCAAGGCATTTTGTATTCCCCCACCGCACTATTACCACTATTTTTATCTTCCTCATTTCTTTTCCCACCTCTTTCTCTCGCAAGGTCACATTGTTTATCTCTTTTCTCTTTCTTTCTACCTTATTTTCTTTCTCTTTAACAACCTCCCCTTTCTCTCTCTCTCTCCGCTGTACCATACTGTTTCTCTGTATCCACAGCACAGTTTCTATTCTCTCGTTCTCACATCCCATCCTCTCTTGCTCTTATTTTCTCTCTCACATTCTGCTGTTACCTCCCATCTCTAGCCTTGTCATTATTATCAGACCGCAAAGCGTCTTATGTTTCACTTTTATTCATCTTATTAAATATTTTGAACGAGAAGCGAAGATGCAGAAACAGTCGGGAAACCATGCATGCGTTGACCGAACACGTACAAAGAATACATACACTTCACAAATACACACGAGATCAAACTGTATGGTGATGGAAGAATCACAATAACACACGCAACCCCATGGACATACATACTTAAACCAATGCATACACGCAGACAACCACACGCATCCTCCCTGCTTCTATATAATATAGACGGAAACTTGTGCACAGTTCCATAGACAACGTAAATCCATCTAAACACTCAATTACACACACATACTTAGTTCCAAACACCCACAGTAATGTAAAACCATGTACGTACACACACACACACACACACATACATAAATCCATGCACATACTCAAACCCGGAAAAGCTCACACAGCTTTGCCGACTCCTAAAGACTTAAGTCGCTCAGATTTTGTCTAACTAGAGACGTGAAACTCAAGGGTTTCGAAACAGAAAGTTCCAGCAATATAATGCGACATGAAGCGTGTCACGTGAAAACTCTCAATCTCTACCTCTCTCAGCCTGTCTGTCTGTCTGTCTGTCTGTCTGTCTGTCTGTCTGTCTGTCTGTCTGTCTGTCTGTCTGTCTCCTCCTTCATAGAGTAACTGCTGCATTTATTGAGTATATAAACAGTTTGGCTGCTTCTTTCTCTGGAGACTGTCAGAATGATATAGACGCCTCTGATGAGAACCCAATAAGGTTCGAAAATTGATTAAGGTTGTTCATTATTTTTCCAGTCTGAGGAGAAATGGCTAAATGGCCATGGAAGGGTGAAAGATAAAGCTAATATCGATTTGGATTTGAACACAGAAACTAAAGAGCTGTAACAACACTGTACAATATTTTCCCAACTTCACTCGATTCGTGAGCTGGCGACAAATACTTCATTTAACGTTGCTCTAGCCTACTCAGTTGAAATGGGTGTCAGCTCTCTCCTACCCCAGCTGTGATATGACTATTCCGCTGGAATAAGGTTTAGGGTCTCAAGTATCTCTGTATGTCTGTTCGCAACAGCAAACACCTAAAAGAGAGAGTGATCGCACGGTATATGCTAATATGGTCAAACTCGCTTGCGAGTGCGGTTGTGGTGGAAAAATAGAAAAATTATTATGATTTACAGCTTTTGGTATTGTTGCTTAACACCAGATCAGCCCTAATGAAGCAAGGAACAATGTTACGATCAAAAACATTCCTATCATGAGTACACACACATCTTTCTTTATGTTTGATTTAAGAGCGATTTGACTGTTATTTTTAGCAGCTATGGTTTCATTAGTTAGGTACAAAACAAATTGTTATCCCTATTGCTCTTTATTCCAAGTCGGCCCTGATAGAACTGGGCTATGATCAGAAACACTCCGGTTTTAACCATTACAGATCTTTCGTTCATCAATGAGGTACGCTATCCCATTAACCTTTCCCTGTTTAAAACAGTTGGGTTTGGTTAGTGGAAATTTAACTGCAGTTTGTAGCAGGTCGAACTGCAGTTTTGAGGCGCCATCGTTGCCTTCAAAAGCCAATTATTTGAAAGAAGTGGTATGACATTATAGCCCGCATCGTGATTTTTCCAAATGGTCTATTTTGTGCTCGGTGTAGAAATTTTTTGAGATAGCGTTAGCCAAGAATCGAAAACTCATTTCAAGTTAAGAGCATACAAACTCTACATTACTCAGAACAACGAATTAATTATGTCAATATATATATATATATATATATATATATATATATATATATGTATATATATATATATATTCATAAATATATAGGGATTGACAGTAACCTGCTTCTCCAATTGTTAATTATTAATTTTATTACTAATTGACGATTCCCTGCCCTGCATATCTATATATATATATATATATATACATATATACAGAGAAATAATAATAATAATAATAATAATAATAATAATAATAATAATAATAATAATAATAATAATAATAATAATAATAATAATAATAATAATAATAATTGGATCTTGTTCTTATGCATCACTATCCTCATCACCAGTAAAAGAATCCCACCAACAGCAGTAGCAACAATATGGAAGATGTCTTGAAACTTGAGCAAAAATTATTGAAACATACTTGCAAGCTTCCTTTAATAATTATTTTACTTCACTTCTATCTTCTCTCTCCCCACTCTGTCTCTCCTCACTCTCTTTTTATCTATTCTGTCTATAGTATGTTTTCTCTCCTCTCTTACCCCCTCCTTCTCTGCTTCTCTCGCAATTTCTAAAAGTTGTGGTCTATCCATCACTTTTCCCCACCTGCTCCCTCCTCTTCTTCTGCTTCTCTCTCTCTCTCTCTCTACAGCTGTCTGTCTGTCTCTCTCTCTCTACAGCTGTCTGTCTGTCTC